>NC_141901.1:81402697-81705728 GCF_057802395.1 Ceratotherium simum simum
TTTCTGGGGCTGGAAAACAACTGTTTATATTTTTTTGTTTCTCTTTTTATGTGGGGGTTGTCATCTTGCCCAGACCCCTACATCTCAATGTCCTATTTCACTAACAATTTTACTTGAACTAAAATAATCAGATGGTACTCAGTAGTTCTAAATACTCTTACCATTCACTTTTCAGACTCAATATATGTTAAACGTTATATGGTCTGCAAAAATAGGAGACACTGTGGTGTCAAAACTCAAATGTCAATAACTTCAGTAATGGAAATGATATAACTATTTCTTTTAAGCAATTCCACTATTTTCTCAGGTACAATTAGGAATTTCTTCATGATATCTTCCCAGCGTCCATCACACTATAATTTGAATTCCATACCTAAAGATGGAAAAGAAAGTTTGGATGAGGGTACAGATAGTTTCTGTTCTGTTCACAACCATAATCCAGCACCTAAAAAGGTGGGTACTTAATAAATATACATTAACATGTAATGACATGTAAAAAACATATGTTCACATGCTAACAGTAGCCTATCATATGTCCAAATATTATTAGAGCAAATTTTAACTCCTTGAAATAATTCCATTTCTAATCTTTTAAGTTCAATTTCCTATCAATTCCCCTACTTTTATTATATTGTTCAGTTTTTTTGGCTCATTTATTCATTATTGAAACAGTTATTGAGTGGTCCCCATATACTAAGCAAAACAGTAGACTGAAATGAATTCTGCCGCTTCTATTTTTAAGCAGACCAGTCTTAAAAGTACAAAGTGGGAGCACATCATACAGTGAGAGGTGAATAACTTCACAAAAGACAGAACACTATCTTGACTGGGGATGTCAGGGAAGCTTCCTCGGGAAAGGCATTGTTTTAAAATCTCTAACATCAAGAATACACAAACTGAAACAGGTAAGGATACGACCAGAAGTGAAATTACAGAAAGACCATAACAAGGTCACTTTTTAACCACTAAGAACTTCCATTAAAAAAAAAAATACTACAATATATGGAATACATAGTTGAAAGTATTCCATCAAAACATTTTTTCTCACTATGGTTTTTGTTTTATCAACAAAGCTAGCTTCATTTCGGTCATTGAACATTTCACAAAGGTTTACTCGGGTATTTTGCAAAAGTATTGAAAACTGCTCTGGTATTTCTAAAATACTAAAACAAAACTCAATGTGCTGAGAAACTCAATGAAACTCAATTAGTGTGTTTTATAAAGATTGTCAAACTAATTTATTATACTGTTTATCAAAAGAGGACTTTCGGACTCACTGCCTACAGCCCCTACCCTCATCATTTCACGAATGGACCTTCTACAATTCTCTCATAACTCATCATCTCCATACTTTGAGTCTTCCTCTACTTCAGTTTGACAGCCACTCTGCTACCTTTATCTTTCTAAAAATAGACGTGATTCTAGCAGGCTTAATAGGTTTGCCAGCTCTCCCTGGTCTTCATGATAAACCCCAAATGCCTAAGTATGGCTGCAAGGCCTCTTGACTTTCTAGCCACATCCAAAGTGTCCAGACTCATCTCTCTCAAGTCTCTGCCCCAAATGAATAAAATCATACTCATCTTTCAAAGATATATTCTAAGGTCATGAAGTATTTTCTGAACCTGACAATCAGAACTAATCACTTGCTCTCTATGCTCTCATAGCTTTTATACAGGCCTAAATTATCACACTTAGTAATTAGGAATAATTACAATTTATATAGGTACTACTCTCTCAGAATATCAAGTCTTGCATCTTTCTTACATGTCTTTTTATTCCTAAAAGTATCTGCATGTGATAAATTCTATTTTTAAAATATTGCAACCTAAGAAAAGTCTGAACATTTAAAATTTCATTTAGGGATGCTGGAACTGGGAGAGATTTTTAGGATCACTTTTAGATTTTCTTTATATAAATATACATGTATTTATTTATATACACTCTCTACCAAAACACAATATATTTATGTTTGCATATGATTAATATAAATTTCATTTAAGAACATTCTTATTATAGATAATGTACTCTATTTGCTGTTCTCTTTCATTTAAGTGCTGATCCTAACTCACTAAATACTGTCTTCACAAACTGATAATAATGGCAAACTAAATTTGAAAAGCATCGATCTCATCCAAATCCTTAAACAAAGAATTGGGAATCCAGGATGGTTATGTGAATTCCCCAAGATTCCTCAACTACCTAATGTTAGACACTATATTCTAAGACATTGGTCATACTGCCTAGGCAACTGTTCTGCACATTCTCAATTTGCATTTGGTGTATTCTATCAATTGTTTCAGTAAGAAATCTGAAGCTTCCAATGAACACTCAAAGCTCTATTATGGACAGAGCAATGATTCTCCTCAAATCACATTTAGTATCAGTTAGAAACTTACTTACAATAATCCCTATTAAACATACAATATATACTCAGAATGTCTATCTTCGGCTAATTACACTAGGGGGCACTTGCAATATCTGTAGACTTCAGGACTAAGTGCATCCTTCTGAGAAAGTGTGTCACATTCCCGGAATTTCAGAGAGAGGGTCTTTAATCCATTACCAGTTTTCTACCAAGGGATTACTGTCTTGTTTTGCTTACATTAATTATATATAGAATCCTCAGGCAGAAATTCTGACAGAAAGAATGTAAACGAGCTAAGCAGACGTTATTTTAATTAAAAAGAGTACATGCACATATTTCACTTTGAATAGGAATTCAATAAAGGTTTAAAATTTTTTTATTTGGCAGGTTTTGTTGTTTAAATAAAAACCACATGTTAAAAAAAGCTTATCACATTCGATTATTAATAATGCAGAGTAAGTAGTCAACTTAGAGCTTTATCTGCAAAGGTAATTAAGTATCTGAGGAACATCTGGGAAGAGAAAACATAGGAAATACAAAATCATCTGATGGTTAACTCGCTCTAAGAAGCTGAACTTTTGCTTTCTGGCAAAGAATTATCTGATTACTACCAAATTTAAAAGACTATAATTTGGGCAATATAAAAGGTATGTAATTATTCGGGTAATTGCAAAGAAATATGTGCGCATTTTACATCTAAAATGATACACTGAGATACAAATCATGAACAAACTATTTAAAACTGCTTTCAACAAAAAAGGTAAAATTCACTTGTAACCATGCTCCTCTGAAGATCCCCAGGGGGGTCGTTATTATTAAGTTTTTAGTAAGTGTTGATAACATCACCCAACATAAGATCCGTTTAACATCAGTTAACTGTTATCTAAGTGACCTGCCTAGGTTTTCACAAAGCTGCAGGGCAAACCTAATTTGTCCTTGTTTTAGAGGAACATCAGTTTGGGATTGTTGCAGTGTACATCTTAACAACAGTAACACGGTATTCAAATTTGGAAAGGACAGAATTGATGGAAATCCTAATCCCTAATTAAATCACAGAATCAGGGTTTGAAGTAGTAAATAATAAATCACAATGAAGCCTCAATCTGGTTGTCAAGGAAACCACTTTGCCTCTGCCATAATTGCTGTGATCCCCATCTTGCCCTTTTTGACACCAAGCCTTATCATGCATTCTGGTCAGAGACTGAGAAAGTAGCTTTTCTATTCGTCTCAGGCAATCATGTAACATGCATTGAGCTGGACTGAACAGGGCCGTGCGACCATACAAACGCTGAATTCAAGGCCTTTCCTTTTCTATCTGGAGATCGTAATTAACCAGCAGGCAGCAGTATATTTCTAGCAAGCTTCAGATAAGAAATGTGACCAAGGCGCCTTGGCAGGTCTTAGCAGCTGTGCTTACAGAAAGTTTTTTTTTTTTTTTTTTTTTTAAAGATTTTATTTATTCATTTTTTTCCCCCCAAAGCCCCAGTAGATAGTTGTATGTCATACGTTCGCCTCCTTCTAGTTGCTATACATGGGACTCGGCCTCGGGTTGGACGGAGAAGTGGTGCCTTGGGGCGTGCCCGGGATCCAAACCCGGGCCGCCAGCATCAGAGCGCGCGCACTTAACCGCTAAGCCACGGAGCCGGCCCTAGAAAGTTTTTACTAATTTACTAATTTATTATCAGAAGACCTGTTTGTGAACCAGTAATCATAAGTACCTTAAACATCAATTTTTTTTAAATTCCTCTGAAAATAAAAATCAAATAATAGATTTGAAAGACATATAAGCACAAGTATTTATGTAAAAACATTACATTTAATATTTATAAACCAAATATAAGTAAAACAGTAAAAGCAGTGCCCCACAGATATTACCAGCTCAAAATGTTTACTTAACTTTCCCCTCTTTACTTCTATTTTTTTATATTGGTCATTTTTATAGTACCCATTACAAAATAAAATCCTGAAATAAGTTGGCATTATTTTATGTGTCTAATTTCATACACTGCTTCCACTGTTTTCTATTATTTTTATTTCCTGAATTAGATTCCACTAAAAATTTCTGTTTTCTAATATAATTCTAATTTGTTTTCAGAAGTACTCCTTTAGCTCATCTTGCTATGTTATCTTGGAACCCTCTTTTTAGATCACTCCATTTCGAAGTTCTCTCTAGTCACTTCAACAATTAAACAGTATAAAAGCTATATTACCAATATACTTTTTAATTCTGTCAATCTATATGGAAATCAAAATTATCTTCTTCGTCAGCAGGATAACTGACATGATTCAACATATTCATTCTTTTCTCTTTTATTTACTTAAACTCAATATTGGGTCACACCCCAATATTGAGGTTTCTCTAGAGCTGGTCACTTACCTAGCAATAAAGATAATAACACTGATATAAGAGTTCCTGAGTATTATATGAAAGAATGTACACCTAGTGTTTAGCTCTGCTCAATACACGCTCAGTCAGAAAGAATTCAGTAAATTTTAGCTTTCAACATCATTAGCATTTTCCCCATTTTTAATTTGAAATTAAAATACCAGATGAGAAACTGCACAATTTAGAAAAGTGGGTCAGAAAGTTTGAAAACTTTAGTAAAAATATTCCAGAGTATCCTCTAGGAAACTATATTCTGTCAACATATAATTCCAAGAAGAAAAAAGTGGCAAGATTCTTTAAAAAATCATTCACAAACACGGGGTTGTTCCCATGGGATGAGCAATAAAGAAAACAGTTTCACCTGAATACAGAGAAAAAATTTCTTAAAAATCTAAAACATTTATGAGTGTAAAAAACTAGCAACGAAAGACTTTTTTCTTTTAATATTTGTAGTGTGTCACTACCACTATGGTTTCAATTCTGATCTCAAAAACACCACGTACCCTAGCTTTTAAAAAGCAAAGCAAACCTGTGTCTTGTCTAAGCAGGTAAGCAAGAAAGTAACTAGTTAAAACTAGTAGTAAAGGAAGAAAATGTATTAATTACGGGAATTCAGGTAGGGTGGTAGAAATGGGAAAATAATAAAGTTGAACTGGCTGATACCTGGAAGAAGAGGATCTAGAATCAAAGTCTGGGGCAATATTAGGAGGAACCCAGGGCAACGGACTGGGTAAGTAGCCAGGACATAAAAGATCTCACAGTATGAAATTTATAGCTTAAATATTTTCTCCCCATTTTTATCTTATTTCAAATAAACAGATTTACTTATCTTCTTTTAGAAATAGTAACCACAAAGTGTCATTGAAAATAGGAGGAGTAGGAGGGTATTTACATTTCTTCAAAAATCTACATCAAAGCAATAGTCAAAGCTTGATCATTCGTAAAACAGATGTGAAAAGAACACGATCCCAAATGTTCCTATTGGCTCCGCTAGGTTAATTTGACATTACACTGAATATTAGTATCTGATTTTCTTGGTTCAACTGATAAGTACTTTTTTTTTCTTTTTGGTGAGGAAGAGTGGCCTTGAGCTAACACCTGTTGCCAATCTTCCTCTTTTTTGCTTGAGAAAGAGTGGCCCTGAGCTAACATCTGTGCCCATCTTTCTCTATCTTTTATGCGGGACACCACCACAGCATGGCTTGATGAGTGGTGTAGGTCCATGCTTGGTATCTGAACCCGCAAATCTGGGCTGCTGAAGTGGAGCGTGTGAACCCAATCACTACACCCTGGGTGGCCCCAACTTTCTGTATACTTTAACTAGTACTCAAGTGGTATTAGAATGTTACACATTTGTTTTTATTCTCTGCTTAAGTTATCTCACATTAAATATACCATCCTGAAAATAAACTGCACGACTTCTCAGACTAAAGTAACACACTCCATAAAATACTTTCTCTCCCAATGAAACACACCATACCTTAACCAGGAAGTTAATTATGTGCTTTGGTTTCACAAACCAACTGCTGTTGCCAGCTGCATTTTAAATGAGAGTAAATAGAGACAGTTTGAGCTGTCAACAAAAGACATAATTAAGTAGAAAAAATGCTGTCAATAAAACATGGCTTTGAAAACAAATAGAGCCAACCATATTTGGACTATATTGTATAGTCAATACATCTTAACCACTAACCAATTGGGTCAAATAAGAAAAATCTAAAAGGAGAAAGCTCACAAAAACGTATTTGTGGGGAAATAAAGTTTTATGCAAATGAAGGTTAAAACCGCTTTCTCAACTAGGATTCCACAAGAGAATAAAGCCCTACATAAAATGATTCAGGGTCTTTTTTCCCAATTCTGCTATTCTAGATGCATTGCAGAGAAGTTGATTCATTACATACAATGGATGTGTTAGGTCTTAATTATCTACTGGAACTAGCTGAAAGAGGCTAGTAGAGCTGTGAGAACAGACTCCGTATTTTTTCAGTTTAAAAGATGTCATAGATATAAAAGGCATTTAATCTCTCCCTCAGGGGTATCTTTTTAACCAAAAGGGTAACTTCTACATTGACATTGTTTCTAATTTTTCAAACTGCCTTCGCATTTACTACCTCATTATCCACATAAACAGGTCTGGTTTCTTGGACATGCTTTGCAGAAAGCATGATGTTTTTACTGCAAAAAAAAAAGCTTTTTTTTACTGTAATTTTTTAGATAAAATTAACTTTCACTCTGACAAATATCAAAAGAGCCTAGAATCTATGTGGGACATTTGAATTAGTAGTAGTATATTTAGCGTAATCAAAATCCTTCAATACGTGTGCTAGAAAGCAGTGTCTCTTAGTTATAGTAGAAACCAGTCAACTCTGCAAACCACAAGGATTACGCTGGGGGGCGGGGGGTGTGGAGGAAAACACCTCTGTCTATTTAGCACCAACCTGATTTTTTAATGTTTAACCAATTTTCTCATTTCTAATTAGAACAACATGTTATGAATCATTTCTCTACCTTCACATTTTTCCTCAGATACCTAAAATCAGAAAACAGCCTAGAGGCTTCAGTAGGACATCCATCTGTGATGGCATACCGGAAAAACAAGTGGGTCAGCTGAAAGGTAGACTCAGGGAAAACGGGGGCGGGGGTAGATCTCTGGGCAATTTTCACCCTCAATAAAAGAAAATGGGTAATGGAAAAAAGGAACCAACTAATGAATGAATCAAGTATTCACTGCCCACCACTTAGGTGTTTTAGCACCATGAGAGGCAGATTTAGGGCAAGATTAACACAAGACATTGTCTTCACCTTGAATAGTTTGAGGTTTATTGGGGAAGCAAAAACACACATCCATACCAGGAAGTTTATATAATTAAATATTCAATTACGTGGCACAGACTGTGTGGTGTAAAAACTGGGAGTAAAGGAAGATTAACGAGAACTGGAGCTGTCGAAAAAGATGCTGTGAAGGAGGGGAGATCTCAGCTTAACCTTGAAGGATGAACAGAGAGACAACCCAGAGAAGAGGAAGACCAGGAGTAGGAAAAATCTCAAAGGCAGGTTCCTCCCTCCCCACTTCCCTCCCTTTAGTGCTATTTGCAGCAACTTGAAAATAACAAAAGTGATCTGACAGGAACACTGCCAACATTAACATGGGGTTAATATTTAAATAAAGTACATAGGAATCAACATCTTACCAACAAAAAAAGTTCTATTACTCGTTATTTTGAGCCCCGGATCCATCAATCCCCATCCTGTGTCATAACAATATATAGTTTCACACTTAGCATATAAACCTATTTATCCTATAATATGCAATTTGAGTATACTGATATTTCAAACAAATATAGGAAAAAATAGGGTCAGGGCCCCGGGAGAAATAATACCACCACAATATTAAAGACCGAAAAACGCTGTTGTACTGGTTAAAGTCGGGACTTGAAGGGGTAGGACTAAGAGATCTTAAAATTGTTTTCTACCAAAAACTCTCAGTTAAGAAAGAACTTGAGGCTGACTTCATATTCCATCTCCGTACAAGTCAGAGAAGGCTGTTTCGCGTCTTTTACTCACAGGGAGACAGGGAAGGTCCAACTATTTGAGAAATAAGTCTCCCAACAGTAGCTGAAGTTCAAGTAATAATGCTAGAAAGCACTCCAACAAGGGCACCCGTGAGGACGCTGAAATGATCACTCTTTGAAAAGGGCAAAACGTCAAGGCACCTCTTTAGACACAGTGAGGCAACCTGAAGTAATTAATCACCAATCAAACAGTTATGAAGCATTAAAAAAAAACCCTTACGAGTTGTCTAATCCAATTGGCTCATGTTCTAGATGAAGAAATGATAGCCCAGATCTAAGTCTCTGCTCAAGGATACATAATTAGTGGCAATTTAGTAGCAGAGAAAGGTCAAAACGATTTACTTTCAACTGCGATGATTCTAGTTTCTTCAAACATTTACTCATAAGTATTTTTAGATTTGTCCCAAGTTTGTTCAATAATAAATCTGCGTTTTAAGAATAGTTCCGTTTTTCCAGATATTTCCTAATCGCGTTGACTCTGAATCTATTCGTCTATGTGTTGCATTTCGAATCCTACAATGCTACTTTCGGTCTGGTCCTAGATTGGAAATAATTCAATAATCTCAAAGCCAATCAGAGGTACAGATCATTCCTTGAGGGGGTCGAGGTGTGGGTAAAAGAAAGAACCAGATAAATTATTTTCACATTTGATTTCATCATTAGGCTAACAGACTTGTTTTAATTAAATGGTTTTGGGGGAAGTATCTTTCTTTCAGAATGTATATGTATGTTTTAAAACTGGTAACTTTTGATATGAACTAATTGTACTAGAATCCAATAGAACCAAAATGCTACCATAGTATACAATGTGTATTTTTTTAAGAAAATAATAATTCCTAGTATGTTCAACAATAGGACTATAAACCACATAGGCCTGTATTTATTCAAGTCCCCCATGATGCCATTTACTCTAGCTTTTAGCCTTTTATGTGACATTGAGCTATTTTATAATTATAAAATAGTTAAGAAGAACAACCTCTTAATTTAAAACGGACACATTACAACATCTCTCTACTACTAAAATATTTTAGTTTCTTTTTTGAAGACAAGTTGGAAAGTGACCATCTGCTAGTGTGTTAGTATTGTCTGGGCAAAGTAATGAATAAATGTCCTCCTTTGCTTTAAGAAAGGGTTCATTAAATGAAAGAAATTCAGAAAAAGAAATATAAAAACTAACAGATTGATTCAGTGCCATGTAAAATGCATTTTTCATTAATTACTTATAACTTTCAAGCAAAAGAATTTTTAAATGCATGCTTTAACAGTGTAAATAAATCTTCTAAAATCTATTTTTTACACTAAATCAAGAAATATGTTAACAAAGCAAACAACTAAAAATCAAACTTCCTATCAGTTCTCACACAATTTCTTCAACATTTATTCATACATAGATAGGCTATGTCCCCAACACAAATATCTTCCAAATATATAATTTTTAAAACATACACATCGTAACTTAAATTTCATAGGTTGCTATATTTTCATGTTTTTTGAAACACTTTCCAAAAACGTTTGTCATCAGTATTCAATAAGTTGGGTAAAGTGATACTTGTTTATTTACAAATAAATTATTATAAGAATGTCAAATCAATTGATAAATAGATTTCTGATCTATATTATAGTAATTTCTATGTATGTGTAATTTGGGACCCATAGGAAGTACATATGCTTATGTACCTAATGAGAAACTCCATCATGTTAGGTTATGTTAGGGAAGAAGAGCCAGGTAGGCCACCATAATAGTCTTCCTGTGCCTAAGGGATGGGCTTTGAACGTAAGAGATTTTTTCACTTGGATAACTACGGCTTCCCTGAATCTCTAGAGATGCTTACGGAGGAGAATAAAACTCCTCCCCAGTTGTAGTACAATTTTAGAACCAGGAACTGTAAATACTTATTCATTAAAACCACATAGTATTCTAATATAGTAAACAAATGGAAAATTATATATTTTTATAAATATTCCTAGTTTGTTTTTTAAATCTGTAGACATGATTTACAGAGCCTTCCTTTCAAACACAAACTGCCCTTGTCAAGCCTGACTCATGACTGACACCTGGTAGCCACACTCAGTAACTTCTAAGGGAAAGGTATCCAAATAACTATTAATTCAAGCCAGTAGCAAAATTTCTTTTAAGATCCATCTCTAATCTCTTTCCGAAAAATACCAAGTGTTTTTTTTCTTTAAGTAAGCGGGTCTCAGTGGTTTATAAATACTAATTTCTTTAATCCTCCTAAGAGTACTAAAATAATCCTCATTCTAAAGGTAAGTAAAACAAGACATAGAGAGGTTAAGTCAACGGCCCAAGGTCACTTCCATTTAAGACTGGACAGGTCGAGATTCACACTCAACTATTCTGGCCCCAGACCCTGCTCTTAAGCACTATGTCATGCCACCTTAGTCATGTCAACTGCAGCAACGAATTTTAATGCACAGAGATAAAGACAAACATTTTTTAGTTTGAAAGTCAATTCTGAGAAATATCACACTGTATGTCATCTTAAAGTGAGACTATCTAACATAACAAAATGTTGTTACTTCACTGGCACTGTCAAAAAAAAAATCTATTGAAAAGGGTGATTAGGGAGACAGGAATAGGGATTAAGACTCAATATTGCAGGATGAGAGGTTGAGCAGGAGTAGTTAAGACAAGCACCCAGAGAATCCCGTTTCAGGAAGGGAATCAATTCTACTTTCAATTCTACTACCTAAGAGACTGAGTTTGTTAATACACATCCCACACCCGTCCATAGCTCGGAAACTGTGGTGGAGGGTTTTTGAAGCTGAGCTTCCATCAGTGGATTTAGCCGTATAAAAAAGAAAGGGAAGGAAAAACAATGAAAGTCAAGAATTTTTAATAATTTTTCTCTCAGTCTGAGGGTTTGAGCTACCCTGATTCTACCACCATTAACTTACTATGTTATCCCAAGCAAACATCAAGTCATGAACATCATGTCAAAAATGAAGGGCTTGGATTAAAGCATCTCCAAAGTCCTTTTTAACTTCTATAGTCTTTAACTTAGTCACTAAAGTTAAGCATTTATTGACGGTCAGGTAACTCTACTTGTTATTACATGAAAAGCTCTGTTAAGTGTAAATAAGGGATTTCTCTTGTAGTCTGATATGGTTTAACTGAATCAATGGAAAATGTAATTTTATAGCATATCTGAATGAGTGTAAAAGATCACATATTGTCCACTTTAGTATTATTAAGAGCTTTACAGGAAAATAATACACATGGAATACAATATGATGAAGATACAGCCTTAAAAACAATGTTGGGATTCTTAAATATTATTTCATGGTAGAATACATATGAAAGTTATGAAAGGAGTAAATGAGACAAGAGGTCAATATACAAGTATTTGCTTTAAAAAATATTTCAGGAACATAGTCAAAGCATATGATAAACCCAACCTGAATTCCATTTTTGGCCAGGCATTAAAGGCTTTTTATATTTTTGAATGCATTTATATCATATAAAGTTCTATGTGGAAAGCATTTTGATAGTTTAGCTTTTTTAAATATTTTAAAAATTAGCTCAAATATGCTAACTTTTCAAAATGTCAACTTTTTAAATTACCTTAACTGTTCACTGAAAGACACAAAAATGTGAAAATTCTCAAGGTCTAGATTCTTGCTCAAACGAACAAAGACTTATTCCATAAGCATTTGATATACAGTATTCTCCTTTATGCACTTTAAAAAGTTGAACTACTGCAGCAAATGCATAATTGATTTATGGGGGGAAAAGTGCAAGTGAAGGACATATTAACAGTGCATTAAAGAGCCAGGGTGGACGAAAATGTACCTCTCTGGAACATTTTAAAAGCAATATTTAAAAAATGCAAATGCCAGATACGGGGGATGTTCTCCTTTTCACATCAGCACATAAGTCACACAATAAAGTCTAAGTGCCCTCCAAAAACAATAACAAAAGTGCAGGTTGTATATCAAGCCACAAATAAAAGACAATTTTTTTCCCATGTGAACATCTAAGAAGAGTACTGCACTCAGTTACTATTTTAAAGAATAAGATTGAATCGTGGTTCCAAATTTATACAAGTACATCAAGAATCTAATCACATGGTGCAATATTAAATAGATTCCAATACGTCATAGTTCAAATCCTACATAACAATGAACAATGCAATTAAAAGTCTACGGAAAGTAACATAGTCATAATGTTTCTGTCACTCAAAAGCATTATGAAGGTGCTTCAAAAATTTTTACTTCATAATTCTGTATTTTTTTTAATGATAGAAATGGATCTTTATTTTCTTATACATTTTCACCCCATAAACTTGTAACTACTCAAGCCAGTCAGTTTTTCAGCCAAACAGTAGAAGATCAGGATTATTAGGGAAGTAGGCTGGCAGTTGGACAGTTGTTCACTCTGCCTGTCATATCCCTTTAATGCAACTTTGATTTGCCTTTGTTCTGACAGTAGCCAACAGCTGCTTGTAAATGAGCCACCATCCCTGGGCTGCTTCCCATTACTCCCCATTTTTATTTGACAAGGTCACTAGCTGCAGAGATTTTGGGGAGAAACGGTGTGTGGCCTATAGAATTAAGAGTCTAGAACACAGGGAAGCCAGGTATTTTTCTTTTGGTAGCATAAGCAAATCAAGACTAAAAAAACTGTTTTGCTCGCTGAGCAAGTCAAATGTTTTTCCTTTAACACTAATTTCAAAAACCTAAAGCCAAAAGCAAATGACTTTTTCATAAATCATCTTTCCTTTAAACCTACATGACAGTTGTATAAAAGACAGATTTAATCACAAAATAATATTTACAAGCACATATTAATAAATACTAAGATGTTGCTCCTCTGCTGTTTTACAATGAGAGAGTTCAGATCTGGAAGACAGCAACTGGAGACACATTTGGGGAAAACGTGAAGATACAATCTTACAGTTTTTTCTTGATTTTAAATTTCAATAAAAATTTCATTAAGGGTAAAAAGGCAGGAGGAACCTCCAGGATCAAAAATTTCACCATTTTTGGATAAAAACTAGACTACTCGTAGTGAACATGATGCAGTCTATACAGAATCGGATATATAATAATGTACACTTGAAATTTACACCATGTTATAAGCCAATATGACCTCAGTAAAATAATTTTTTTTAATTTCACCATTTCATTGTATGTTGATGGTTACCTTTAATGAACTTTACACAATATATAAATTAATGTAGACTGAAACTTATTACACTATTTTATCAATATTCCACCAATGCTCCAAAACATATAATTGAGAGTACAAAGCAAGGCTCACCTTTAATTTTCAGCTTGACCTATGATCTTCAGAAGGGCTTAAAGCTAGGACAATCTCATACAATTAAGTTATTTCCAAAGAGAGGCATGCATGGCAAGTTTTCAACGCCATGCATGAATACCAAGAGGCCATGCTGGAGCAACTGCCCATCCAAAATGAATCATGATTTTGTGGTTTTAAAAGTTTATGAGTGGGAAAAGATCTAGGAAACTCTTTACACATTCTTAGGATAAAACTACCTAAATGTCACATAGAAATCTGGAGTTAGATAATTATTCACAATTTCTCACTACTCCATTTTTTTACCTACATCTAAAATTAGAGAGTTTTGTACATTTATCTTATCTTGATACAAAACCATCAGAAGGAATGTGAGCCTACAATAAACTTTATTAATGATTACCTAAAACAAAACTGAAATTCTTTTCAGCAACACTGGCACTTTGGATGTGTTCACTGGTAAGAATTATATATTTCCACATTGCAGGGGAAAACTAAGAATCATGTGGTTATCTCAATTTCCTTCATTATCTACTCAAAGATTACAATATTATTCATAGAACACACTAGACAAGTTTTCAAATAATTTGTAGCCTCCTGCCATCTAATATACTCAACAAATTTTACCAGTTCTTTCCATGCAAAAGGCATTTGAATTCTAAAAATATTTTACTACCTCAGCTAAGTTGGTTTTGTATACCTTGTAAAAGCTACTCCATTTCCTCTCTCAAATTCTTAGCCATAACTCTGATCCATCATTTATGATGTTCAAATAGAATGGATTTTTCTACATTTCAATCAGAATGTGTCAAAGCACATTCACAAAGTATCATATTTAGAGATATATTAAGTATTATAACTGAACTACATTTGATTATCCGGTGTTAACAAGTATTCACATATAAAAAAATAAGAAACTAATGGTAATCCCTTATAACAGCCTTCACTTTTGCACAAAGATTTGAACACTCTAGTAGTTCACTGTTAAGAGCACAGGACAGAAGATTTTCAGCTTCATTTATATTCAGAGGCAGGCAAATCACCAAAACTAATTATATCCCTCCATTTTCCTTACAGCATGTTAACAGCAGGTGGTCCACCCATACCATCTTTGAAATAGGTAGGTGGCTTAAAATACCTTCACATTGCAGTCAAGACCCTGAATTAAAAATAAACTTGAGCTTTAACTTCATCATTTTCTCTATGAGATGCAGTAATACAGAATAAACGTAGTACTTAGTTTGTTCTTATTTTAATCTACTTTCCACATACTGGTTTCATACCATTAATTTGCTCATTTTAATCCTGCATCTTCTCCAAAGAGTTAAGCATTTAAGCTAATAGAGCTGACAAAATGATCTAGTAAGAAGTTATATGTTTCTGATATTCTTATCTTATTTTATTTATTTTTGCACACTACGGACTTGCGAGCATTTCTTTATACTGATGAATATTAGAGCACATTTTTAAGACCACCACAATAGGAAAATCATAATTATATTGGCTATGTACTAGCCCAAGAGATCCAGAATATATCTATGTAGATATGTATAAAAATACCTTAGGGTCTTCTGTTGGCAAAGACTTTTCAGAAATAAAAGTACAAAATAATTAAAATAATTTCCAAGGCATATGCCTCCTTCTACTGAGTCTGACATGAGTAGTACAAGAGCCAGACTGTAACACAAAAGTCAATCAGCACCAATACTTAACACAATGTGAATAAAAAAGTCTTTGTGAGAAGAATGTCAATACAAAAAGGTTACAGAGAACATTCAAATCATCAGCATTACAAGTGCTTTCAAAATAAAAATATGGAAGATTAAAACCACATATTTTAGAAACTGATTAGAATCTTTTGAGGGAGGAGAGGTGATTCTACTACTTGCAGTTTTTCAGACTAAAGTCAAGACTTCTAAGGAACTCTGTCTCCATATCCATGAAAACTTACAACTCAGAAGGTGTAGCCTAACTTTTAAGTTTTTCATTATTACTGTGGCCGCATGCATTTCCGTCAAGATTACAAAATAGGTAAGGAACAAACCAATCTACATCTTCATCTTAAAAAAAGATGCTAAATTTAATTTCTAAGCAATTTTAATCTCTCTGGCTATTAGCGTCTAGTGACAAATTAATGCTTAAAATCAACGGGAAATGAAGTAACACCTATTGAAACATTGTGACTTGAAAAGTATAGTTTTATTTTTCATTTTCACCAATACGTAGTCATTTATGTTTATGTTGTATAGTCCATCCGACCAAACAAAAATATTGTCTTCAAAAAAGACAGGGAAGATTATCACTGACTAAGGCTTTAACAAGGTAATACCTTTAACTAGGTAAAAGGATACAAAGTTTTTAAAAAGTAGTTTTATATAAATAAATATCAACCAATATTAACATAAATTTTCATGAGCAGAAACATGGAAAACCAAAAAAAAAAAAAAAGTACGTTTTTGGTTGTTTAAACTATGCTAACATTTAAATGAAAAGTACAGAGAGAAATCATTTTTACTTTAACAGTATTAACACCAACAAAAACCAGAACCTTGATGATTTCATAATATTCATTGTCTGCAAAATGTAAAAATGCTTTCATTAGGACTAGTTGTTCTGACAACTTAAAATGTAGTTTATATTTCCATGTCTTGAAAATAATTTCATAGCTCATAATTTTCAAATATGCCAAAATTAGATTATCGCTATGGGTACTTTCCAAAATGTGAAACTATTATTTGAAATAGACAAAAAAAAGTCCCCATTTCTACCTTTGTTTTACTTGAAAACTGATTCTTGCAATTAGAAATGTTACCTTATAAAATCTTATACTGTGTTAATACATATAAAAACGTTTCAAGAAAAGATAAACAGGAGTATTCAGTTTTTCTTTCAGAGCATTTCAAGAATAATTGGGAAAGGAACCCTGCTTATCCTTTGTTTTTGGACTAAGTAGATGTGCTAAATAAGATCTACAGAATCCAAGTAATTTAGATAATTAGGAGTAAATAAAAGTTTTTGTACAAGTCTTCAGCTTCAACAAATGTTAGGTTAGCCAAAAAAAATGTATTTTTAATAAATTAACTACATTTTATCCTCTATAAAAACTCATAAATATGCATAGAAGTTTTATGGGCAGATACACCAATATGTATGAAATTAACTGAATAACTGTCTGCATAAATCAAGTCATTAATTTCATACAAATCTCATAATGAGTGTTACCAGTTTTTTGTTGTAGTTTCCTAAAGGAAAATGTGCATTCCATTCCCTACTTGTTGAATTTTGTCATGGTATAGCACTCCACAGTTTTCAAGATATGTAGCCATTACACATAATATTTTACCATGTAGATCAAATGACTAACAAGTTGTCATATAAAGATATGGACACTTAATAAATGAATACAAAAGAATTCAAAATTAAACCTGACTCATGAGGACTCAATTCAAATCTCCCTTTAAAAAAAAAAAGTTAACATGTCTATCTAAATAAACAGGAAGTATACATTTGAACATTTAATGTACCTCATGCAATTTTAAGAAGTCACAAATTATATTTTACATTTTGTAAACATTTAATAAATCAATAATTTGATAGTCAATTTGACATTCATCCTTCTTCTTTATACAACAGTGAGAAATTGTACTTCTCTATAAATTATAAAGAGAGTAGTTGAAGTATTCAAACCATACCTGTATGTTAGCACTTTCCTATTACGATATTTTTATACATATCCTCAGGTACATTTACCATGGCTGGAAGTCATTATACATAGTGATCTAATAGTAACAACAGAGGTGGCCAATATTAAGTGGATTTTGTGAAGAAAGAGACAGCAAGATCACAGTCTCCATTAAAAAAACACCACTGTAGGGGCCGGCCCGGTGGCATTAGCGGTTAAGTGTGAGCGCTCCACTGCGGCAGCCCAGGGTTCGCCGGTTCAGATCCCGGGCGTGCACCGATGTACTGCTTGTCAAGCCATGCTGTGGCAGCATCCCATATAAAGTGGAGGAAGATGGGCACGGATGTTAGCCCAGGGCCAGTCTTCCTCGGCAAAAAAAAAAAAAAAAAAAAAAAAGAGGAGGATTGGCAGATGTTAGCTCACAGCTGATCTTCCTCACAAAAAAAAAAAAAAAAACCACTGTATACGTTTATTCTGTAGTTTAAAGTAACATAGTTCAAGGGTCTTCAAATCCTTATTTTAAAAAAAAAGAAGTTTTTTTTTTTTTTTTAAATCAGAAAACTCTGATCAGGTCCTGAATTTTTCTACTCCTGCAGTCTTTGAACATAGCTGAAAATAAACATACTTTGAAGTGAAAATGAAAGAAAAAAAAAGAGACCTGAAAAAAACCCCAACAAATTGATTCCTAACTGTACCTTAACCAACAATGTGGTTCTCTTCAACATTCATCCAGGTTGCACAAGCCAGAAACCTAAGCGTCATCCTTGACACAGCCCTTCCCATCTCCAAGTCTGGAAGGTTTTAATGCTTTAAGTGTCTCTCTAATTCATTCCCTTTTCTCTGTCTCTACTTTTAGCAAGTTAATCCACTTATTGATCCTTGATTCCACTTCTCTCCTAACATCCATTCAAATCTCCCTGAATATAT
Source organism: Ceratotherium simum simum (assembly GCF_057802395.1). Lineage (NCBI taxonomy): Eukaryota > Metazoa > Chordata > Mammalia > Perissodactyla > Rhinocerotidae > Ceratotherium > Ceratotherium simum. The sequence continues at coordinate 81,420,911 of NC_141901.1, forward strand.
TTTAGTTCTACCCTCCACACTTCACAATTCTTTCTCCTCACAGCAACCATAATGTCCTTTCCAAACACAATCTGATCAGGCCAACCTTCTGGTGACTACCAGCTCTTAGCATAAAGATGAAAATCTTGAACACAGGCCACAGAGTCCCACTTGGTTTGAACACAAGTTCTCTGAGCCCACCAGCTACATTTTACTTCAATTAGTCAAATGTACAAAGCTCCTTCCAGTTTTCTGCACAAGGATAACTTGACCCCCCTGGTTTGGTCAAATATCCCATTATACATGCCAACTCTTCTTTTTATTTACTAAATACTGTCAGCATACTATACATATAAGGAGCTCGTTAAAACAAAGACAGGAGTCCCAGCCACATGGAGCCAACATTCTAGTGTCAATAATAGGTACCCACCTCCCCCCAAAAAAAGATATAAAATAGATAACCAGATTCATGTTGTAGTAAGTACTAATAAAAAAATAAGTGAGTTAAAGTGTTATACGCATGGATGTTGTGGAAGAGGAAGATGTTTAAATTGGGCAGGTAGCTTCTCTGAGATACGAACATTTAAATTTTAATCTAAAAAAGAAAAAAGAAGTAATTATGAGTAGGGGAGGGGGAAATGATTCCAGACAAAGAAACTACAGGTGTAAAAGCCCTCAGATGTTTACAGGAACTAAAATAAGACTGGTAAGCCTGAAGCCAAGGGAGCCGACCAAAGAGTGGCTCCATGGCAAGGTGGAGAGAAAATCTTAAGTTAGATAGCTTAGGGGTTTAGTCCAATTGAGGCCACTGAAGGGTTTTAATAGGAGAAGAAAGTGATCCAATTTATATTTTACAGAGTTCACTTTTGCTAAGCTGCGGAGAATAAATGCAGAAAGAGGGGAACAAGGATGAAAGTGGCCACTACACCAAGCAATGTCACTGTAGAACCTACCCCATTTGTAATTTACTTAATTATATATGTCTCCCCCACATTTTAACTAAGTGTAAGTTAAACCCTGTCTGGCTTTTTTTTTAGTAATATCACCACTGTCTGGGATATAGCAGTGGCACAGACGAATATTATCAATGAAACCCTTAAAGTATACAAGAAAAAAGGCAGTTAATTTTTACAACACACACATCCCCCTATCCAAAGCGGAGCTTTATTATTAAGTAGATTCCAAGGGTACAATATTTTGTGTCTATGTGAACCTTCACATGTATCTGAGAGTTGTTGCCCAGCTTTTATCAGGTTCCCCAAGGAGTCTACCAGCTCCCAAATTTTAAGAACGACTAAAGCCTACATCTCACCATAGATCTAGAAGGTCGAGTTGTCACAGGACACAAAGAAATAATCTAAAATAGAACATAGAATGAAATAGAATCTAAGTTCTTTATACACGGATCAGTTAATTCACTCAAATGAAGTGCAAACATCATACAGATTAAAATGTTAAAAAATATCACTTATTCTTGACTTTGGAAGTAAATATTTGGTTTTCCTTTATAATTGTATTTCATTTAGGTACTTAGTATTAGCAATTCCAAGTAAGGAAAAGCGCAATAATACTTTTTTTTAAATATTTGTAGATAAGAATTAATCTGCAGATAATCAGATATTGTTTCATATAGTTATTTAACTAAATAGTTACTTTCAAGCATAGAATTAAATGCAAAACTCACCAGCTTCAATTTTGTTTACTCTTCTATCTATCAGTAGACTTGCCTCCTACCCTCTGACTTTCTGACACAGATTTAAAAAGAGCTACATGGCACAGGCCCATGTGCACACAGCAAAGGAAGTCAGAACACCCCAGGGAAGGAGTTTGGTTTGTTTACAGACACCCAAAACAGCGCTCCCCTCTTCCCACGGGGCTCAGTAACAACACTACCTTATCTACCAGTATAGCAAAACACTATTACATCCAGGCTATTTCTTTGTTATTTTTGGAAAGTAGACATTTCAAAACATTGAGATTTCAGAAATCATCAAACACTAATCCTAATAGTACTTGTTGCCAAAATCAAGTAAGATGCGTAAGAATTTTGAGATATGAAAATACTATAATTTTTAAAACAGAATCAATTGGCTACTACTAGATTGCTAGAAATATTTTACAAAGTTAATTTTCCCTCATCTATCCTTTCCAACTAGTAGGCTAGAAGGGAAAAGTTCCTACTTAAATTTACTTAAGAAAAACTACTTAAATAAGTGGAGTTGTTTTCTGCTTCCCCAAGTTTAAAAAGTAACCAGTATTCTATGTAACATACATCTCAAATTCTTTGGTCTAGAAACAAGGCAGTTCTTAAATAACTTTGCATAACTTATTTGTAACCACAGTAAGCAATTTATATTCTATCAATGAAAGCATTTACTGGCTACTTATAATTATGTATTCCAAGCTCACCCTTATGAGGGTGGTTAATGTTTATTAAGACTCATGTAAGATTCTGATGCATGCAATATACACAAGGTCGTAGGAGTACCTACTTCATGCAAAAACTGAAATTACAATAAATCTCAAATATCAGTGAGAGATTACTTTCTTCTGTGTAAGATATATGATCAAGTTAATAATTCAGCCATTAAGATATGCTTGCAGAAGTAGATCTTGTGTGGAAAATGAATGCCAGATTAGCATGCTTTCAATAAGAATTTCCAACAATTTTGATAGAAATTTATCTATAACATTATTTCTTAAAAATAACTTCTGATTGCCAAGGTAACAACTGGATGTTAAAACTGAAATGTAGTTTTAATTACTTTTTTAAAATTTTTGAGGAAACAGTACTTGCTTATCTCTACATACTTAAAAGGGAGCCAGATGCATAACAAATTGTATTCATTCATTGAACCAATAGCTACTAAATATGCTAATACATGCCAAGTACTATTCTGTGAAACAAAACTTAAAGAAATAAAAGGTAAAATGACAGGTCTCTGTCCTCATAGAGTTTATAGAGGGAGAGACATACAAAGAAAGCATTTACAGATCCTAGGACTGTTAAGAAGAAAATAAATAGGATGATGTAACTTGGGAGGTGCTTTCCATAAGATAGTTATGAAAAGCTTCTCTGGGGGCTGACATTAATTAGAGCCAAGACCTAAAGGATAAGAAAAAAATCAGTGATGTGACAAGCTGAGGAAGACACAAGAAAAAGTCTGGCATGTTCCCGAAACAGAGGGAAGGCCATAGCATGACACGTTAACATTTCCTTCCTATTCCTCTAAGACCAGCATGCCTTAACAGTAAGAACATGGACTTTGGAGCAACGAAGTTTGGATCTGAATCTCAGCTCGACTAACTTAAAAAGTATGTGATCCTGGGCAGTAAGTTACTAAAACCTTTTTAGTCCCATTTTCCTAATCTACCTAAAGAAGAAAATAAGATCCACATTTTACGACCACTGGCATGAAAAACTTCAGCAAACAAAAAATGCCCAGTAAATTGTTCTTTCCTTCTTCCAAAATTGATGTCACTTTTATCTTTCTGAACTTTAAACAAATACCAATTGTTCTCTCTTTAAATTTCACAATCTATGTAGAACATTTTAAATTAAATTATTTCAAACAAAATTTTCAATGCCCCTTAAAATAATCAAGTTCTCATGGAAAGTTATGACGTAAGCCCTCTCTTCCCCTCCCTTTAGGGTGATGAACTGTCTCCTGGTGAGTGCTGTTCTCAGTACTGTCTGTGGGGCATTCAGAAAAGGTACTTACAAAGGCCACCTCACCTCTCTAGGTCTTTCTCAGAAGAAATGAACCACTGGTTTAGAACTAGTAGCTAAAACTACTAATCCCACATTTGAGAAAACATAAGAAATTAGGAAGAATTAGAGACGACTTCCTAGAACAGGTAGCTCCTAATCTATGGTGCTCAGAAGAAAGTGATCTCTTCCTACTGGGAGGGAGGGAAGGGCGAGAGGAAGGAAGGAAGCAAAGTTGAATGAACTATAATCTTTAAAGTAGAAACTATGTGAATGTTCTACACCCCCAAATAAAGGTGACAAAAAATAGCTGCAGTGTAGTGAGAGCTGCTAAAATGCTTCCAGTTTTAATGCTTCACATTTATCTTAGTATCGGTAAAAGTCTAATTAGGGAATCAGATATGGCTCATTCACCAACTCTCAATAGTTCAATATATTTTTTTGGCTAATAAGTCAGAGCTGAAAGATGGCATGTAAGTAATCGAAAAAGACAGCCAGTGACTCAAGTGGTTCTGAACACCAGTTAAAGTCACACTAAATTTTAGAAAAACAAAATAATTTAAGGTTGCAGTTTTAGAAACATAGACGGGAAGGTGAAAGGCAATGGAACACTGTAGCTAATTTAATATGTCTTTTAAACAGTTAAGCTTGTTTGTTTAGATTGAATAGTGAATGGAGAAAAAGGATGGAGCTACTAAAGCATACCACATACAGAGAATCAGCCATCTGCAAAGCAGTACGTGGGAGCTTTCACAACTTTTAGAAATAAAGTAAAATGGACAATCAAATCCAAGAAGACAGGAAAATCTTTTTCCTACTTCACAGTAAATATATTTATAGTGATTGAAACTTTCATATTAAGAAAGATGCAAATGGGACTGTCAAATTAAATAGAAACAGTGTAATAATCGTGCAATTTTTACAATTCATCGGTCAATTCATTCTCAGGTGCAATATTCTGCATATGTAATGACCGCTATTTGGAGGGAAAAGAAAAAGAATTCTTCTACGAGCTGTCTCAGTGCTGTAGAAAACACATTCAATTTCCTTTAAATCAGAAGCAGGTCCTCACTAAATGTGTACACATTTGCCAAGTGATATGCTGCCTTTAGACATCACTTGGCAATTAATTTTGCATACAACAAAATCTTCATGCTTGACCGTTCTGAGGCTCACATTGAGTGCCTTCTTGTAAAAGGAATGTAGAGAACTAAGCCATGAAATATATTCGACAACTTACTATTCAGGAATGTTTACGACTGTCGCCATATCATTGCTGACCCTTATCTATGGTAAATAAGTGCACAGTAAAGTATAAAATTAAAAGACCTGAAATGCTGAAAATGTAACACTGTTTTCCTAGTTTCCGTGATTTGTAACAAAGAAAAATTGAATCCCAGCATTTTTAGCTCTTCCTCCACAACAGATTGCTACTTATATCAGAAAATTGTAATTACTTTTTAACGTTGTTCCTATAAGTACTTAAAACTGTGGAAAAATAAAATGTCTCCTGCTATCCAGATAAATTTAACTCCTGGTACTAAGGAACTACAAGAGTCTAGAGGTGATTTAATACTTGTGACACATAATTCAATAAGTTTGGGTCAAATGTATTGACTTCTAATCTTTTCAGACAACTTCATTATTTTCTTTTACAACTAACGTATATAACTCAACTCCCTATCTTTCTGTAAGAGAAAACACACTCGTTTATTCCATGGCAGGCTCTCAATATATGACAACTGGTTTCTTGAGTTTCCCCCTTAATTGGCCCTAATGTAAACAATTAAATCTCACTTTACACTAAATCAAATTTAAATAACAGCAAGAGACTGAAGTTTCTCCTCCATCTGCAATCTTTTAATCTCACTACAACCCACTCTCAGCGATTTAAGGATCATCCTTCAGAAGGGGGGGCCACTGTTGTTTAGGGCAAAGTGTCACATTCCTCAAACGGGGGGTGAAGGGGGTGGTGGAAAAACAGGATTGTCAAACACGGTTTTAGATGATTTTTTCAGTTTGTAGAGGAGGATCCTCTCTGGGACCATCATTGAAAACCTGAGGCTTCAGGCACTAAGCAATACTTAGGAGGCAACAGTGAAATGCTAGTCTCATCCAGTGGTTACTGTGGCTCGCGTACCTCAAAAGCTGGCAATACAACACAAAGACCAATGTGAGCTGTCTGTCGCCCAACCTCAATCCGTATGTGACAGGGCCTAAAGCCAGAAAGGAATCAATCCTACACAAGGCAAAGATCAACAGCCTGGGAACCACACAAGCTGCTTTCTAAATCATATTCTGACACCAGCTAGCTTCAGTTGTTGATCACAAACAAATTATCTAAATTCACTGCACTGTTAGACGCCCACAAAAGGAAGAAGCACCTTGCCTTTATAAAATCTATACAGAATATTGTCTATGAGAAAGTATAAACATGACACTAAAAATCATATTCCCAGCCTTCCAGCGTTCGCTCATTTTTTCTTTGTGACTTAGTACTTAGAAATCAGCATAGTTTTTATGTTATTTGGTTTCATGGGCAAATTTTTCTTTTTTCTAAACAAGTTTCGGTAATTTTTTTTCTTTTTTACAGTAGTGTGAGCAGGGAAGCGGTCATTCATTTATTCGGGAGACATCGGTAGATGTGAAAAGTGATAGATGAACTTGCTTGGTCAAAGAATAAAAGTGCTATGGAAAATTAAATACTTCTCTTCTTTCTCTAGGGTTTATAAAAAGCAAATTCAGCCAAAAAAAAAAAAAAAGGCTTACTCATGTTCTATTAATACAGTCATCTGCTGGAAAATTCATTCATTCATTCATCAAATACTTATTCATTAAAAAATATATTTGCTGTGCCTTGCATCTTCCTGAGGTCTGGGAATACACAATGGCAGAAGACACGAGGTCCCTGCCCTCATAAAGCTACGATAAATCTAGGTAAAACCAGCTTTGAATCAAGATCTATTTGTTACATGAAGAGTATTTAATTAGTGTCTGTCAGAGAGGAACAGTGAAGTCCAGATGAAGATACAGAAAGTTGAGAGGGGCTACTAGGTAGCTAAGAGAAAGTTCAAAAATTAGTGGCAACAAATTAAAAGAGAGACAAGAGTTGCTAAAAGGTGTTGGCTCATTACGGATCAGTTGATTTTTTTTCTGATGTATTTGCCAACAGGGATAATGTGAAAACAACACGGTTAATCCATTCTTAAAAAGTACCTCCTTTTCAAAACTTAAAACGTTTTTTTCTCTCACTTTATTTATTTTAATTCCCTGATAACTAACATAATATAATGAATCCACATTATTAATTTTCTTTTTTCTTAATTTACAAACTTTGCTAATTTTCACTTTGGCTAGTGAAATAAAATTCCACTTTATTTTTTTATAAATTACCTTCCACTATACTCTATAACGACAGAAGTATATATAAGAAGACTGATGTAAGTAAAGCAAAATCACCAAATCTAAATTCTTTTATAACAACATAACACACGATGGAAAATGTTCAGGATCTGAACAAAACACATTCATCTGTTTGTTGATAAAAACCAACAGCAAATATGAAAAGATATTTTAAAAAGTGATACTGACAGAACCAATAAAATATAAATTTCTCTGAGTATAACACTGCACAGCAATACCTTTAATCCAACGTGGAACCTGCCATGACATTCTGACATCTCTTATGAAGTGGTAGATGAGTTTCTTAAACTCAGTTAGTTATTGAAAACATTAAAATCTTTGCAAAATTAGCTATGTTAAAATACTCTGATACTTTATCATGCTATTAAAATGTGAGCGAAATGTGCACATGTTCTAAAACTGAGGATATGTGAAGAGTCAGACAATCGTATACCTAACAACAATCACCTATCACATCCTGAAAGTGGCATTATAAGACAAAACCACAAAATAACAATGAATAAAAAGTATACTAAAGGCTAGCAGATTTTTAAAGTTAGAAACAAATATTCTACTCTAGTAGACTTAACTTTAATTTCACAGTTTAGTCAGCACAGATATTGGCCCCCTTCCAATCTAATTTCTTAACTTTTAGGATGAGGAAACTGGACCACAGAAATTAACCAACTAGACTCAGTTAGACCAAGATCCAAAATCTTGGATTCCTAGAAATTATTTTTTTTCCCACAGCACCTCTTGTGTCATGTTACCACAGAACATTTTTCCAGCTAACATAGAGATCTAAGTGACTGAAACTGTACAATATGTGATTATAAAATTTGCTAGAGATATTGAACATTTAACACTTAAATGTACGGTAAAAAAAAAAAGTTTAAAGTAATAGCAGGTTATTTGCTCTTTAAAATAAAAAAACGCTTGGTTGGTTTTCTGTATTTTAAAAAAATTACTAAGAGATGTTCCAAGAAATGTTAGTTTCTGGGTGTCAGGATTTCAAATCCTTTTTCACTTTTTCTTTCTAATTTTCTATGATTTTGATTTTGCTTAGATTTCAATAAAGTCATTAAAATTATTTTATATTTTTAGAAAGCCTCACAATATTATAGTCCAAATGACCAAAAAACAAACTAAAACAATGAGCATTAATCAAATACTATTAAAAGTTTTGTTTTGTAGTCATTTTTACTCATAAGAGAATTTTTAATCATGTTGAGGTTGAAGAATGAAACATTTCAAAAATGCTACACAACAGAAATTGAATTGAAACAAATGATTTAAACAACACAATATCTTTTCATAAAAATAAAAGAACATGTATACTGAATTATGTCAGAATTAAAGTGGGGAATATTTTAAAATAATTTGATGCTCAAATTATTAAAATATATAAAACTCAGTCACTATATTTTACTTTATTCTCTTAAACTGTGTCGATTATTTACAACTTTATTGGTAGCATCTTCTCAATCCTTACTAAATATCAAAATCTGAATGTTCAAACATAATTACCTAAATAAACTCTGGACAATTAACTTCATAGAGGTATATACCAAAACTGTATTTATATAGTCAACATTTTCCAACATGTAGAAAAATAAACGATGATACACATTACAGGACTATAAACTCCATGGCATGTTAAAATAAGAACTCCATAGCAGGCTGAACATAAGCCGTAGCCAATAAAAAATAAGCACTCAATTACAAACAGCATCCAATCTACACTATATCTGGGGAAAAAATGTGAAATGTGTCTATAGTTTATTTCATGTGTTTTTTAAGTTTTGTAAATGATTATTTTTTTCAGGTTTTTGTACACTTGCTATCATTTTTAAAGGGTACTAAAACGTCACTAGCCCTGATCTAAGTAATCATCCCCAATTCTGATAATTTAAAAAATAAGAACACTAAGTCAAATATGGACCCTGTTCCTGTCTATTCAAGCTCAATCTCTAAAGCAGTGAGGATGTGTCATGCTTCAGAAGACAGCAGAGAGAAGATTAAGGAATATATTGTCTTGAGTCTTAGCTCCAAATATTTTTATAATGCATTTGTTCTTGCCCTAAGAGGAAGTTTATGGGAACAGGTAAAATGATGTTCATTCTTAGCTTCAGTCCTTCACACCACCAACCACAAAATATGTTGCACATAGTAAGAACTCAATAAATATAGCATTTGCTGAATGAAATAACAAATGACTTTATGAATAAATCAAGCCAAGGAGTGAGTAGTACTATTGGCTCAATAGTATTAGTTCTATGTCATAAGTGTTCTTAGGTCTGGCTTTCTCCATTTCAACATGTCAGGTATGGAATTTCAAATTTTCTATATGCAGCCTCATTTAAACCAATATTGCTATTATCCCAGGAGAATAACAGTAAGTTTCAGAGGCTAGAACTAACTGCTTATACCTCGGAGAGTTAAGAGTATTATAATATTTAAACCTCATCCTTCCTGATTTTCAGTTTTGTTAAGTCCAAATGTAGTCATCTCTATCTTTCCTTATTTCCCCATTCCCAACTAACCATTAATTTTAATTTCTCACATGAGATAAAGTGTTTTACCATTCCCAGACATTTTGAAAGGCCCGTCCCAAAATATCAATATAACAGTCAAGATTTAGATTACAGCAGTGAGAATGAAAAAGATTAATTGCTGTATAAACACACAAAAAAATTCTTCTAAGAGGTCCATAGATGGTTATATCAGTGGTATGTATAACCAATGATATTCTCTCTAAAAATGTCCCAAAATGGGTTTTTAAAATTTTATTCATTTATTCAATAACATTTAAATACTGTCATATACCAAGAACCCACAAATTTAAAATAAAAAAATAGTAGCATATTCAAATCACAATATAATCTTTCAATTTTATGTTTATTGATTAGGAAGAAAACCCTCTGTGCACACAAGCTGTCAATGCGTGGTAAATTTGAGAGAATAAGCCTGCCACCAGAAGAAACCATCTGTGGGCTGATAGACACTTTTCTACTGATGTGTCGACACAATGCCAAAATATGTAGTGAACGCAGTCAAAAAATAAAGCTAAGTAAGATGTCTGGCACCAGAGACAAAAAGCGTATGTTGAATGCCTACATCTCCCGATTTCTCAATAGGCTGTCTGGAGTGTGAATAGTGTGTGTACATTTATGAGCCTTTTTAAAAGCCATCTCCTTTTTACACATATGCATTGCTTAAATTATGGATGGCTAAATTGTAGGCACCTCACTATATACATCTAGAAATGTTCCAAAACTGAAAATTAAAATGGATTTTCATTATTATACAAATTAAAGAGCATCAAGAATGTTTTATCAGTCAAGGGGATGAATGAACCTCATCTCTGCATTTATTATTGATTTAATGCTATTGATTTAATGCTATTGATTTAATGTATGTAAGTTTCCTCAGATACAAAACTGAGAAAATAATACAAACCCCAGAGAGCTGCTGGGAGCATTACCCAGAACAATGAATGGAAAGCACCTAGCACAGTCCTTGATATCCAGTACAGGCCCCACAAAGAGCAGCCATTGTTTTTAGATTTAAATTAAAAGCACAAATTAGGGGGGCCAGCCCCGTGGCTTAGCAGTTAAGTGCACTCGCTCCGCTGCTGGCGGCCCGGGTTCGGATCCCAGGCACGCACCAACACACAGCTGGTTGGGCCATGCTGAGGGAGCGTCCCACATACAGCAACTAGAAGGATGTGCAGCTATGACATAAAACTATCCACTGGGGCTTTGGGGGAAAAAAGGAGGAGGATTGGCAATAGATGTTAGCTCAGAGCCGGTCTTCCTCAGCAAAAAGAGGAGGATTAGCATGGATGTTAGCTCAGGGCTGATCTTCCTCACAAAAAAAAAAGCACAAATTAGGGAGAGAAGTTAAAACCTAGCTGTTTCTGTATACCTATAATAAAAGTTTTCCAAACTTTACTCATGTTTATTATTTAATGATTAAAAGCAAGCCTCATGTTATACGTTTATTATAAATTATGGAATATTAAAGCCACATGGAATATTAATGTTAAATATCTAATTCTTAGATACTGTTTTAACTTTGTAAGTACACCCCAATGACGAGTCTGTCTAAGTCTGAGCTTACTATTAGTATGTTTTTCATGGTAGCAACTTCATTAAACTGACCACACAAATTATCCATCAAATCCATGTCTCTTTTTATATTTCTCATCTTGGGGAATTCACAATCCACCTTGACTCCCTGCGTTTATCACTCACCATGCCTAAATATAAACGGCCATTTCTGCCAGCACTGGGTTCGTTCTAACTGAAACTAGTCTGCTTATAGGCGTTGCTGAGGGGGCAAAGCCAATCTCACTATGAGATCCTACCAGCAACCTGACACACTTGATTGAAGACATGGTTCTTTAACTCAAGGACAGTCAGTCAACGATCCCAAGAGCAAGGTACGATGCGGCATCATACAAAAAGAGGAATGAGGCCCATGGGTTTTCTCTCTTTCTCAACAGTCTGAATTGGGAAACATGGGGCAATTCCAGAACAAAGCAAGAGCTGAAGCTGACAGGATGGAACAAGGCTGGGTGGAGGACACTAGAAGTCATCCTAAGATAAAACTGTGAAGAGTAGAAACTATGAGTAAGGCAAAGGGAAAAAAGATAAGGTAAACACAGAGTAGAGAGAAAGACAAGCCAGCTGGCATCCGGGAGAAGAGCAGGCAGATACAAGGAGAACCCATGACATGTAAACAGAAAACTCCTGCTACTCTAGATCCTGGATTTGTGCTGGACATGACCAGTTTCCCTCCATCTTCCAAACTCCACAAGGGCAAGCCAAGCAGTGTCACTCCCCCAAACCCCTGGAAGAGTCCAGTTTATTTTATTTCCAAACATCCATTATTCTCCATTCCTCACCAACGAACTTTAATAAATCATTCTTTCCCTCATCAATGACCTACCAAATCCCATGAATTCTACTTTTGAAATCTCAACAATTCATTCCTTTTTATGCAATCTCATGGCAATTTTTTGCCAGTCTCTCACCTAGATTACTGGGACAGTCTTATTTAAGAAAAAGAGTACAACTGGGCAGATCACAGAATGAACCCAGCTCACAGGTATATTTCATTTGCCTCCTCAGTGTCTAAATTTGTGTTTTGAATTAGTTGCCAACATTTCAAAATACAGCGATATAACATTCAAAACCAATTTCTGACTTTTGTTGGGGAAAAATCAAATCAACTTCACAACATACTCACATTGACAAAGTATCAAAATAATGACAAATTAATCACCTGAAGCTGAGTAGCATCTGTCCACTTTAGACAAGCATGCATTTTCCAGTGTTGTTTCATTTCTCTGTACTCTGCCTGCGTCACTTTTTTACATTAACCACCTGGCCCCATAGGAACTTGTTCAATATTCTCTCTGCTTTCAACAGTAAACCCAATCCAACCCAAATAAATACTTTTAATTGTTTTTTTTTTTTTTTTAGGAAGATTGGCCCTGTGTTAACATCTGTTGCCAATCTTCCTCCTTTTCTTTTTTCTCCCCAAAGCCCCAGTACATAGTTGTGTATCATAGAGTTGTAGAGTTGTAGCTATTCTATGTGGGACGCCACCTCAGCACGGCTTGCTGAGTGGTGAGTAAGTCTGTGCCCAGGATCCAAACCGGCAAACCCCAGGCCACGGAAGCGGAACGCGTGAACTTAACCACTACACCACCAGGCTGGCCCCAATACTTTTAGAATAAAAATCTATAATCACCTTTGAAATCATTCAATGATTATCTGTCACTTACATGATAAAATCCTAACTCTTTCACACGAACTGGCCCATATTCTTCATCCAGTGTTATCTCTTGTCACCCCTCACCTTGCAAACACAATGAACCACTCACAATTCATCATGTATTTTAGTGGCAATGTTTTTGCACACTCTAGTCCCTCTCCTGGAATACCTCATTCTTCTTCAGGTGGCCAATTCTTACTCATTCAAGCATCTCTGCCAGAAAGCCTTCCTTGACATACCCAGTTTCAGCTGGGTGTGCCACCTATGCAGCTCTTGAGTTCTCTTGTAAGTCTCCTTACGTACCATGATTATTGTTAAGTTCATTAAAGGCAAAAACCATGCCCAGCACATAACATACTCTTTGCACATGGCAGGCGTTCAATAATTACTGATGAATAAATGATTTTTTTAAATATCTCATTTCTAAGCATCAACAGTTCTAAAATGTAGGCATTTTCCCAATTTTATAATAAACAAGAAAATGCAGACTCAAGTTAAATAATTTGCACAAGTTCACATAGCTGGTAAGTAAAGGAGTCAAAATCTGAATCAATGGACTTGATACCAAAACTTGCTGCCTTTGAATATATACCCTTTCTTGCTCCCATGGGAAACTCTGGTATAAATGTAATTTCACTACAGGATATGTCAGTGAAAGGAAACAGAGACCAAGTTAACACAAAAGACAATCATGTCTAATCCTAAATCAAACCTGACAGGATAAATCCTGTGAAATGTGCAACAGCATCAGTGAAATGTGACTGGCTGTCGAAATGCCATGACAACTTTCACAGTCCTGGGCAAACTAGAAGAAACTTGATAAAATCTTCCTAGTTTGAGCACTTAGCACTTCATCATCTTACCATAATGGAAAAATGATTAGAAACAAGAAAACGAAAAAGCAATCTATAATGGAAAATGTATTAAGAAAATTCAATGCCCACAGGATAGGCAAAAGATAGATCATAAACTCTTTAAGAAAAATATTTATGACAGTCAAGAAAACACGATTAACAACTAATTAAAGGATAATTTTGTGATTCAAGTTATTAACTTCAAGAAAAGTAGCACTATTATAAATGCTTCAAGCACAAATTAATTTGAGCAATACTTAGTAATAGCTTGTGATATAAATTCGTAAAGCATAAAAAATTCTAAATTCTGTTTTCAAACAGCGCAGTACTATATTACAAAAGAATTTCTTGGAAAAAAATGAAGCACACAAAAAAATTATATCATGTAGTAGTAAATCTTTCCAGTAAGATCAAAAGCCTGAAGAAACAAAAAAATCATCTTTAATATTCCTTTATTAACACTTGAATTGCTTTCATTTTTTACAGTCTTTGAAAACTTCACTGCTTACCCATATAAAGTGCATATCATAAAGTTTTTTAAGAGACTCAAACATGAAGCCTAATTAAATGTTTTACCTTTCTTAAAAATACCAACCCTCACTTTTTTGCCCTCACCAGCTTCTCAGGGCCAACAAAATACAAGTATTGTTTTCAGTACATTAGGGAGTAAAACACCTGAAAGCAATAATCTTCATCACATAGATAGATAGAGATGTTTTCAGTGTTCTGTATGGCATCTTCTTACCACATAAGCACCTGCAGTCTTGCATTGTCCTGCTAGGCATTCCTAAAAACACCCGGGCAAGCTGTTTACCGAAAAAACTAGACATTGGAAGAGATGGGGGATAATTAGCAAATAAAACTATTCCTGGCACTCTCTCGACATTAGTGCAGAACCCAGATCCAAGCCGGCACCTGGTGAAGGGAACTGCTAGATGTGATAATTCCAATTTACACATTCAGCACAACATTCTGTCTGCCTGTCAATTTGAAACAGTTTCCTATTCAGTGATAACAGATACCCCAAAAGAATGCAGTGTCAAAATGCTGACATGAATTTTTTATGCATCAACTAGACCCTCTCTCCTCTGGACCAGCTGCATCTGCCTTTTTCACTCTTGGAATGGACAGACAATTGGGTACTTTTTTCAACCATACCAACAAAAAAATTAAAATGTATAGGGTAAATTTAAAGTATCAGATCCTTACGCAGAATAAGTACCAATAAAATTTTCTTAAGCTCGGTTAACAAAAATAATTTAATGAAGTTGCAAAAAAAATTCACTCTGTCGGTATATCTTAATTTATATAGCACAGCACTTCTCAGCTGCCAAAACCATGAAAGTACATATTTCTACTAAATACAGAATTGCCTAATATTTTTTTCTAAATTGACAGAAAGAAAGAGAGCAAGAACAAGCAAAAGAGAGAGGGACAGACGCACAGACAAGAGACAGCATAGTAAATTGAATATTCATTTGCAAATGATAAAGAAAAAAGAAAGAAATTTTAATCTAAATCCATGCAGGTTTATTTTCCAGATACTTCCATACGATCACATTTTGAAGAACTACTATAAAAAGGCAATAGGTTAAATGTTAAATAATAGGAAATTATAAATTTTAGACTATTTTCTTATTTCCGTCATATTTAAATGACAAATATATGAACTGTGCTAATAAAGTACTACTGCTCATTATTTTTTTTCACATATATACCAGATTATATTCATAAATATCTCTCCCCATAATAAACCACATCCTCTCCTTCCATGTGGTCATGTGTATTATTATTCACTTGTGCTAATAATTCAGCCACAGCTCAACCATTTCTGACACTCTCTTCTTACATTTGCCCAATGAAATGGCAACACATTCTTTTCAATTATTTTCAGTGATGCCAAACTTTCATTTTAAGAATGGATTGACTTGCTAAAATAAATATAAATCATGCAGGAATGAAGATGATAAAATAATCCTTCGATCTGGGACACACCATTATTGTTATAAAACAAGAGGTGGTAATGAACTATTAGATGTGAGGGTCAGAAACTAGCACTTCTGAAACCTCAAATCAATGCTGAGCATGTCAATGAAAACTTCTTTTGTTTTCTGAGCAAACCTTTTAATCACAAAGTATTTAAGGCTAGAATACTTAGTAGAATACAGAATATAGTATTTTTCAACTCACTATTCTAAGTCAAATGCTTTCTTCTTCAAAATTAATGAATATAGAAAATACTTCCTCTAGTTGCAGTGTGCATTTACCTCAGTTTCTACTAAACATAGAATTTTTCAATTTTTTTTTCTAAATTAGAGAGAAGAGACACGTAGACAGACAGAAACAGTATTGTTAAATCAGCTATCCATTTTTAAATGCTATGCAAAAAGAGAATAAGGAATTTTGACTGCCAGTATACATATGCACACACATATATATAAACATACACATACACACATACCTACATAAATATATGTATATAAAGAGTATACATATATATAATTAAAAGGCATTTTATGAAGATTCCCCCAGCAAAGCCACCAATTTTAATATTATAAGCTATAAACATTTTAATATTAATAATAAAGTCACAAGAACATATTAACCAATAAAGTAATATATTTTCAAGTGTAATGTTTAAGTCTATGTAAAATAGCATTATAATAAAATATTATCTATTATAAGGATAAAATTTCCCCCTTCTTATATCTACACTAAAATTAGAGAATTTTCTAGTTTCTAAAAGAAGAAATTCACAAGACAAGATCACAAGAATTTTCTAAATGACTAGAGATATTCATTACTCATCATTTTTAAACTGATGCCTTCATAATTACTTCTTTTAAAGCATATCCTCAAACCAGAGAAAGCAAATGGCAATATCAGCTGGCTTCACCATCGGATTTCAAGAAGGAAGCTCCATTTAGGGAACAGACGTCAACAGTGGCTTACTTAGTTAGATGTAGGTTATCATCATCCACATAATGTAAAGAACTATCAAAATCATGAAAGGACTGAGGCTGCAGTCAGCCACCAGGGTTTCCTACCATTAAGTCTTCAAGTCTCCTTAAAGTATCCTCAGCTGTTTATCCCAAAGACTCCATTCCTGTGAGCTACGTACCATGCATACAGCTACACTAGCTTTCAGTATTCACAAACTCACCACACTGTTTCTAGGCAATCACCACTGAAACTGCTCCACCACGAATGAAGGATGTATTTAAAATATTGCTGTGGTATTAACGTTCCCTGAGTCCACTTCTCAATTAATGGAAACATTTTTCTGAGTGCCAAAAATACAAAAAGGAAAACACTGCCCCTGACCTCAAGAAATTCACTAAAACGTATAAAAGAGGTATGAGAGGTGACACACACAAAAAAAAGCCTTATGTGAACAAAAAAAAGTTCTGTCCAATATGGTAGTCACTAGCCACTTGTGGCTACTTAAATTTAAATTAACTAACATTAAAAAAAATAAAATCTTTCAGTCATATTAGCCATAGATCAGGTGCTCAATAACCGCTGGTTGCTAGCGCCCTACTCTACTGGACTGTGCTGCTATATAAATTCAGAGGACTCCTGTTTATACGAGAAAAAGACTCCTAAAGGTACCAGCTTTTGAAAAGTATCCTAAAGAACAAATAGGAACTGAATAGGTAGAAGGGTGGATTTCTTGGCATTGTTATTTAAGGAACAATTAATAATATATCTTGACTGAAAGTATGGGAGGAAAATCCTACTCTGAAATCAAAGTAGAGGTCCTTGACTTTTCTGCTATGCCTTTTAGATTGTTTTACTCAGTGAAAAACTGGCCATGGAACTGACAAGATGAAAGGAAATAATGCACAGAAGTATGTAAAGACAATGACTAACATATTATAGATGTTCAAAAACTGAAAGAAAGGGGAGGAGAGAGGGAGAGGATAAAGAGGACGTAAGAGGGTGGAGGATGGCAAAGGGGTGCTGAGAAGGTAGGAAAAAACAGAGCTGCTGGCTATTCGTTCACTGGACTAGACTTATATTCAACAGCTATAAGACTCTAGTGAAATGCTATGATTAAGCCTCAAAAGGATCTATTGATGCCGGCAAACACTTTTTTTATACTTTGCTCCACTACATAGATTAGTAAAGAAGGAAAGCAGCATCCACCACTAATAGTCATAAAGTAGATTTGTCTGGTAAAGGTGTTCAAAATTACTAGGGACTCTTGGAGTGGGGAAAAAGAATATTTAGGAAGGACGAGTTAAATATTGAGTTGTGTCCTTGTATTTCATAGTATACAGCATTTCAAATCTATAAAGGAGTCTCTGATTTGGCTTCAACTGAAATGCATTCCAAAATACAGAAGAGGTGCTAATCATTCAAGTTACTTGTTTGTATTTCTCTTCTAAACCAATGTATTTGAAGATGTCAAACTGTACGTCAAGGATTATAAAGCAAATAAACATTACTTAGGCAGGTTTCCACTGTGATAAATTTGTCCTTATCTTTGATGTTTCATGACTTTCCTAAAACACGCAATCTTAAAACACATTATATATTTATCAGTATTACAAGGAAGTCAATCTTCACAAAAGACCACATTATTATTTAAAATTAAACTTAGTTCAATCTTTTTTTTTTTTTTAACAAAATTACTAGAAACAATTGTTTGGACCTTGTCAGAAGGGTTTCAATTTTACATCATTACGTTTTACCTTGCCTAATCAGTTGAACAAAAGTACTTTATGTAAAATGATTCTTTTAGTTGCCTTAGCTACAAATCCCTGCAGGATACTATAATTGAAATCTACTCACGTAAGTTAAGAATAATTAGGGCCCCAAATTAAGCCAAACACGAAGTTAATTCAAATAGTCAGCTGCCGTCATTTAAATGGTTACGGGGTTTTATTGTTGCTTAACATTTCTGAATGCTTTTAAATGTACTTTGTTCTTCTAGTCTAGTCTGCATTTAGTATTTTAGTACAAATAGAAGTGGGATCAAGAAGCAAAGATTCACCAGCCTTTAAATTAGAGTCACACCTATATCCAAGTCTTATGTCACTAAAGGTTTTCCACTCAATCTTTGCTATCAGTCAATTAACAACACAGTTGAAAGAACGGAGCGACAGCTCTCAAAGGCAAGCTTTCTGGTAAATAAAGCAGGATCACAGAACCTACAGCAAGTGCCACTAATGCAACAAAACTAAGAGCTTTTGAAAGCTAACAGGGATAGTCTCTATTTGCCTAAACTCTAAAACAAAGCAAAAGGATTAAAGGAGCTTCCTGCTGTAAGCAAACAAAAGGGAAAAGATAATGTCTCCAACCCATACCTGGAGGAGAGGCTAGAAAGCACACCTTCACTATTTTATGGATGATTGCTAATCAGTGTGAGCTGATAAACTAAATAGAGTAAAAGTGAAAATTATTGTTGTAATATTTCAGGTTTTCATTGTTCTGGTAGTTCATTATTCTCAGCAATTGTTTGTACTTTCAAAGAGAAACTGTGATTTTTCAAAAATATATGTCTGCGGCTGTATAACCTGTGAAGATTACTTGAAAGTTGCAGAGTTAGCAAGATTGGTCCTCCTGTAATATATATGTTTTACATATTTCAAAATAAAGTCAATCTTAATATGGTTTTTAATCTGAAATAATAATGAATAAAAAACTTTAAATACTTTTTTGATCACCATTAAGTTAAACAATGTTAAGCACTGTAAAATATATCTTAAATATTCTCGAATATCTTAAATATATTCTCATGAGGTAGTTAAATACACCAATGATCTGAGGCTAAATATTAAGTTCTACACAAAGAAAAATGGACTAGAAATAATTTGGCAAAGAGACGATCTTTACAGGCCTTAGCTTCGTCGTCTGTAAACTGAAAACTTCTACACTGCTAATCTCTAAGATGTGAGTCAAAGTCTAAAATTCTTCAGTTCTACCAAAAGATAAAAACAAAAGTATTCTGACCTCTAAGATATCTATATAGAATTCTCTTTATTTAAAATTTGCTATTTACTTACTTTTTATTTGGTTTTAAAAAGCTGAAGAATCTAATGAATTTCATGAAGAAATAAATTTAATTTGCGATTTGTATTATCATAAAACTAAAATAAATCATATCAGTAATCTATCTTTTTCTCTAACAGGAAAATTAAAAGGAGATTATGTCCACAATCAAATATAAAGAAATAAAATCTCTGACTATGTATAATACTACAAAGTGGAAAAAAATCACTAGATGACCTTAAGCAGATAAATTATCTTTAAGCTGTTTTTGATAATCAGTTTATATTCAAGTACTCCCATTCTACCCTCTTTTATGGCGCTATCATGTCAGGGTATTAATACTGAAGAGAAAATGACAACAATTCTTAGTTTTATAAAATATGTTGACTTTAAAAAATTACTAAAATATAAATTTTTTCTAAATGGATTAAGACAAACATACACATTGCATTACATTATTTTATAATGTTACTTCAAGTAATAAAAACATTTGTAGTAAAATGCTATTAAAAACAATGTTTCCATACAATAGAATGAAAGTAGGACAGATCAATGGGGAATAGAGGGAAATACTAGGGTGAACAGGTCAGGTTGCATTGTCACTCAGGGATTTTTCAAAACAAGTCATCAGATAAAAAGTCAATAGAAAGCCTATAAAACAGGATTAGAAGTGTAACAAAACATACAAATGTTCAGTACTGTTTCAAGGTAGCTTAGTTCCTTTTTTAAATAAAATGAATGATAAAACTGACAGTGATGTTATTTCTATACTTCAACTGTGTTGTTAAGGTTAGAAACAAACTTCGATTTGCAATGGTAGAAATCACTGTCATGCAAAATCTGATTTTCTAGACTAAACATTTTAATAACCAAAACTCCTCGATACAGATGTCCTCTCAGACCAGCAACCTCAGCATCACCTGGGAGCTTGTTGGAAATGCACACGCTCAAGCCCCATCCCATATTACTGAATCAGAATCTACATTTTAACAAGATCCCCGAGTGATTTACAGGTGCATTAGACTTTGGGGAGCACTGTTCGAGATAAAGAAGAAGATTAAAAACATCCAGCATGACTTCCCTTAAATTTCTTCTTCTCCTGTACATATCGCTTCCTGAATCTTCCTCTCCCTGGATCATAATACACATTCTCCTTTCCTAGAGGAGCCTTCCTCTCCTTGCACTGAATCCCATTTCCTTTCTTTCTGCCTGGAAACAAATTCAGGTATCTGACATATCTAGTAAAAACAACCAAAAAAGAAAATTATAAAAAGAACCTTCCTTAAACAATGGAATACACTTAAACTACACCGCCTGTCTCCTTCACTTTACTTATTAACTTTTTTTTTTTTTTTATAATTTTATTTATTTATTTTCCCCCCCAAAGCCCCAGTACATAGTTGTACATCATAGCTGCACATCCTTCTAGTTGCTGTACGTGGGACATGACCTCAGCATGGCCGGAGAAGCAGTGCGTCGGTGCACGCCCGGGATCCGAACCCGGGCCGCCAGCAGCGGAGCGCGTGCACTTAACCGCTAAGCCACAGGGCCAGCCCCTACTTATTAACTTTTAAATCACCTGCCACCATCACCTCACCACTGCATTCTGCCATATAAAAGTGGGTCTCTTAAAATCCAACAGAGACATCTCTCCCCACTAGCAGGAGCAACACCTCCACCCATCCTTTTGATTGTGTTTGGCTAAGTTATGAAGTCCCTGACTCTTATTAACATATATCGCCTCTAATCAAAATCTGAATTTAATATCAGGCATATCTACCACCTGGTTTAGATTTTAATACTATGAAGAGAAAAAAGAATCAGGAAGGGGAGAGAGAACTAATGATTAACACACACAACACAAACACACACCAATTAGACACAAAGAGATAGGTCCAAGGCAATAGTAAGAAGCACTCTATAAATAACCAGCAAAATAAATGAGAACTTCTCTTTTTTAGATTAAACCCCTATGCAAAACAAAACTCTGCTTTATCTGAATCTCTCTATTTTTTCCAGGAAATTTCTTGTGTTTCTTGACACTCCAGAATTCCTAAAATGCAGAATTCCTAAAGTTCCTAAAATGCAGAATTCACTAGGGGGTATTTTAATCACTACTGTCATATTGTTTTGTTCAGTTTTCCCTCTCTCTCTAACAAAAAAATTATCCCTTAAAAATAAACTACATTAAATAGAGAAGAGCACTATTACTGGAATCAGATGAACAGTGACATTTTCATCCATAGTTTAATCATAAATTGTGTTCATTTCTTTTTTCTTTTTCTATTTCCCATTATTCACTTTTTATTTGGGTATGTTCCAACCTCATCTACTTTGTTAGTTAAAATCTGATTCATACCAAATGATTTCATATTATTTCACTTCATTTTATTTATTTATTGTTTTTGTGAGGAAGATCAGCCCTGAGCTAACATCCGTGCTAATCCTCCTCTTTTTGCTGAGGAAGACTGGCTCTGAGCTAACATCTATTGCCAATCCTTTTTTTTTCCCCCAAGCCCCAGTAGATAGTTGTAGGTCATAGTTGCACATCCTTCTAGTTGCTGTATGTGGGACTTGGCCTCAGCATGGCCAGAGAAGTGGTGCGTCGGCGCGCGCCCGGGATCCAAACCCAGGCCGCCAGTAGCGGAGAGCGAGTACTTAAGCGCTAAGCCATGGGGCCGGCCCAATCCTCCTCTTTTTTTGCTGAGGAAGACGAGCCCTGAGCTAACATCTATTGCCAATCCTCCTCCTTTTTTTTCCCCAAAGCCCCAATAGATAGTTGTATGTCACAGTTGCACATCCTTCTAGTTGCTGTATGTGGGACGCAGCCCCAGCACGGCCGAACAAGTGGTGTGCATCAGTTAGCACCCAGGATCTGAACCCGGGCCGCCAGTATCAGAGCGTGCGCACTTAACCGCTAAGCCACGGGGCCGGCCCCATATTTCACTTCATTTTAAATTAACTGACTGAGACTTTAGCTCTCATCTTATAACAAAGTTAATTCCTAATAGATTAAAAATTTAAATAAAAACATTTAAGGGCTACAGGGAAATGCAAGTGAATAAATATTTAACTAATCTCAAGATATGGATTTTTTTTTTAAAGATTTTATTTATTTCCCCCCCAAAGCCCCAGTAGATAGTTGTATGTCATAGCTGCACATCCTTCTAGTTGCTGTATAAGATATGGATTTTTAAGCACAAAAAAAAAAGGAAGAGCTTACAAAAGAAAATAGCTATACATCAAAAAGTAAGGAAAGCAGCCGGCCCAGTGGCACAGTGGTTAAGTTTGTGCACTCCGCTTCGGCAGCCCAGGGTTCGCAGGCTCAGATCCCAGGTACAGACCTATGCACCGCTCATCAAGCCACGCTGCGGCGGCATCCCATATATAAAATAGAGGAGGATGGGCACAGATGTCGGCTCAGGGCCAATCTTCCTCAGCCAAAAAAAAAAAAAAAGGAAGGAAAGAAAAAAAAGGGAAAAATGGGGATAAAAAAAGTAAATGAAGTAAAATATTGATAATTGTTAAATCTGTGATTAGTGTTATTTTACAAAATTCTCTCTTCTGTTTGAAATTTTAAAAAAATGAAGCAGTATGAGTTAAATTAAAAGGCAAACAAATGTTTTTCATAACAAAAATGACAAAAGGATATCAATGAAGAATTTAAAAAATAAGAAAAGCTTTAACAACATAAAACAGAAAAATTGGCAAACATAGTGAACAAAAAAATTCCCATCCAAATTACAACTGGCCAATAAATAAATCCATGAAAAATGTTTCCGTCCTCACAATTAGCCCCCAAATTACAAATTTAATTTACAATCAGATACCCTTTTTCACATATCAAAGTGTCAATTCTTTTAAAAACTTAAAACCAATGCTGGTAAAGTATGTAGACTGACACTTTCACACACTGGTAACGAAAGTGAACATTGGTATAATCCTTCAGAAAAACCAGTTTAGAAGATGCCCATATGCCTGATGTAATAATCAGAATTCTAGTCTCAGGAAATAACTAGATATGAAGGAAAAGATTTATACAGATATTCATTTTACTTATACTTGAAAAAAATGAAGTTCAAACAGCCAATGGGTAGCGAGGGAGGATTAAATCATTTTTGACATACACATGATAAATGACAATGCAGCTGTTAAGATCCATTATCTAAATATATAATGACATGGTAATACAAGTTATGATAATATTAAGTGAAAAATCAGAATATGAAAGTATAGGGAGATGAAGAACCTAATTTTGTTTTATCCATAATATCAAGTACGTGTGCTGGAAAGAAAACAAAAAGGAAATGTGTCGTGGTTACATCAAGTTCCTAGAATTATGAACAATTTTAAATGCTTATCTTAATTTTCTTATGTTTTATCTTTTCTCATGAGAATGTATTACATTCAAAATCAGAAGGAGAAAAAAAAGAACTTTTAGAAAAATAAGCCCTCAAAGCAAGAATAATGGCAGACATAAAAGTCAAACTCAGTACAGTCCCATGCTGATAAGGAGGGATTATAAATGTTGTTTTTGCTTCCTGAAGCTCTGACATGGAATTCCCTTCTCAGCCTTACATTTTAGCCAAGAGATCCTAGGGCCGAGGCTAGGTATTCTCCTGGAATCACTTCTGTCAAGTTGACAAAAGGAGTTCAAGAATAGGGTTGAAAGATGTCATGAGACATTCACTAATCCACATTGATGTCTAATACATGTAGACTCCACGGCTGTCCTATGTCATTCTCTGTCATGCAGGAGGTGAAAAGAAAATAAAGAATACCATAGGGTACCAAGCATATGTTTCAGTAAGACACTCCCTCAGTAATGCAGCAGATAGATCGGTTCTTTCAGACCGAGTTCTACATTCATACTCAGATGCGCTCAATCATTTGTATTATCTTATTTTCCAATCCACAACCTAAGTATATAGTATATAAGAAAGTGAAAAGGTGTATTAATTCAAAAAATGAAGCAAGAAATTCATCGAAACCGAAATTACTTGGTAAGGAGTAATTAACACAATTACCGTTCGGCAAAATTCAGGTGCTATGTATGGATCCGGTGCTTTTCAGCCACCTTCACTACACTATTGATTCTTTCAAAATATAACAGTAGCAGTGATAAAGGCCTGATATGGATGTAAAATCAATATTTCAAAAGTTTACTCTTGTATGGACAAGTTTATATCCTCTGTACTTCTAGCAAACTATTATTTCATAACAACATATTTATTTATTGAATATTTGATGCAGTCTTTTCTGTCAGAAAATAGGTTTGTGAAAATTAAACAGCCAAGCAATACAATGTTCTTGAGGTCAGCTGGGTGGCTGTTGTGCATGACACACTGATTTATAACACTTTTGCACCAGCAATAGATCTATTGGTGAATCAACAGAGACTGTGGATAAAAAACCTTTTCTAACACTGGAAAAGATGCAAGAGAGGATGAAATAGGGTAGAAAGTGGGAGGAAAAGTGGGGGGAAAAAAAGAGTAATCAAGCACTGAAACTTAATCTTCATATATGAAATATGGCATATTTTGACACTGAATATTGGTATATAAGATAATCAAAGTATATTCCAAATTAACTTTTTAAAAAGTGGCAGTGTAGCCTATCAGTTTAGTCTTATTTTTTTCAATTTTGAGTCATGTTCAGAACAAATATACCTTGCTCTTGAATCCTGGAAGTAGCACTATGTATAAGGTGTTTTGGTTTTTAGACGATAAAAAGAAATGTCATATAATTTGTACATGGCATTAATATTTGTATTTTTAAAAATGAATTACATCACTACTTATGCAGATGAAAGCTGCTGCAATCAAATTACATTACATTCACATAACACAATAAATATTTAAAATGTCCTAAGAGCAATACAGTTAGGCACTTTCTTAAGGAGTAAAATCACATTGATCTGCACTAAAAATATAAATAAAATTTTTAAAAAAACCAATGCATTGTTTTAAACCAATGTTAATTTACATAATTTGTGAATTTAAAAAATAAGGTTACATTTGCTATGCAGCATACATAGATATGCTATACAATTCCTATTAATTTAATGGGAGTTGTGACTCCCATTAAGTTTAATAGGAGTCATACGGCCAAATCCCCATGCACCTTGCTGAAAATTTACCTCCTAGCTTTCAGCTAATCAAATATACTGAAATGAACAAAAGTAGTCAATTTTGCTACACTGGGAAATCTAAAGTCCCTGTAGTAAGTCAATTCAGTATTATCACAGCAATAGCCACGTAGTTATTCCCAACAAGAAAAAGAACAAGGTTATCACAATGAAAAGAGATAAACTGAAGCAAGGGTTTAGGAGTTCTGAAAATGTAACATTTATCCTTAACAGAAAATATGTTCTTTTTTCCCCAATCTGGAGCCAATTTTTCAAATTTTTTTTCTTTCTCAGTACACTGTCGAAAAAGAGTTAAAAAAAAAAATCCTATTTTGAACCCTAAAATTATGCCCAAGAAACCTGATCAGAGGAATAAAGAGCCATATGAAAAGGTATAGACAGCAATTCGCAGTAAACAACTGGTCACTACTTCTGAATCACAGTGAATTAAATAATTTAAAAAAAAAAATTTTTTTTTTAACTTATCCACACCCATGCACCTCTACAACCACCCACACACATACAATACCATAGTGGTTCTTAAGTGACGCTGAGCCACATCAGTGATCCCAGAAATTTGTCAGAAATCAAACACTTGGGCCCCACCCTGGACCTTCCAGGTGATTCTGCTGCTCCTAAAGTTTGAGAACCACTGCAATACTTTATTCCACATCCCTGCTGTTCTCTCTCTACTCATTTTTTTCTCCACCACCATGCTCACCACTGCCTTACCTAGCTTATGTAGCCCATATCGAGATTCAGCTCAAGTGTCGTCATCACTTCCAGCTGGAAGTCCTTCCTGACATTCACCCATCCACTCAGCTACCCTTCATCCCAATGCCTCCGTGAATATCATCATCATGGCATTTATCACCCCGTTATTACAACTGTTTATTGTCCCCTCTCTAACTATTACGACTATGACCCTCTTCAAAGATGTATGCTATTTATGTGATGGATACAGAATGAGCGCTTACTATAAGCCATGCATTGTACAAGGCACCTGGTGACATCTATGAACCAAAAAAAAAGATCCCTGCCCTTATGAAGCTGACATACCGTATGTGTGTGCATGTGCGTGTGTAAATATAAATTTTATACATTTTATTATATGTGTATATAAATGAAAGAATGAAAGAAAAAAAAGAATAAATAAATATAGGTCTGAATTATGCTAAGCCTTCTTAAGTTTAACCTTGGAGAACAAAACTATTACTCTTTCCACTAAATTATAGACCATTATGAAGGAAATATTTATATGCCAAAAACGGTTTTTTCTAATTCATATTTAACCTCTTGATCTACTTTTTTCTGACCCCCAACTAGTGAAAAGACCCTACAGTCAAACATCGTTTTTTAGTAAGATATCACTAACACAAAAGTTATCATAAAATGGGCTTAGAGAGTTTAAAGGTACATTAAAAACAGGTAAGGGCCAGCCTAGTGGCTTAGCGGTTAAGTGCTCGCGCTCTGCTGCTGGCGGCCTGGGGTTCGGATCCCGGGCGCGCACCGACGTACCGCTTCTCCGGCCATGCTGAGGCCGCGTCCCACATACAGCAACTAGAAGGATGTGCAGCTGTGACATACAACTATCTACTGGGGCTTTGGGGGAAATAAATAAATAAATAAATAAACAGATAAGATATTTCTATAGCTATGTTCTTAAATTTTCTTGATGTATATAAAACAAATATGTAAAGCTGTATCTTACAAATCTAGCTTTTATACCTGGCATAACATTTTTCTTTGAAATAAGGATAACCAACAATATAATTTGAGTTAATTAACTAAAATTTTGACTAATGAAATCTAATTATATACTCACAGCATAAAGAACTCAACCTGAAATCTGTATTACTGACTTTGCTGAAGAACTGCTATTATTTGTAACTTGTCACTGGAGCAAGCCTTCATATGTCTGCCTTATGCTTGCCAGGGCTCCATTATATAGCATAATTTAATTCTCTAGGACACAAAAATTCAATTTACTTTCCTACTTACTGATACATGATTCCACAGTAGGTTACTATGCTTATAAAAATTGGTCAAAAGAATCAAAACACACCAGTTTCTCAACAAAACTGATTTCTGAAGGGCTTCAGTTAGTTCTCTAGGAATAAAATCACTTCTAAGAAAAACTTACAAAATATTTTGAAAGTTTGGTCTTTTATAATCATTTTTTATTTGGAAATTCTAAACATAATTTCCAAAAATACACAGGGGAGGAGAAACTTTAAGAAGAAATAAAACATTCTTCCTATTTTGTAAAAACAAGTAAATTTTAATGGGTAAGACCTGATTCTTAAACACTAATGGATAGAGAAAGAGATAGAGGGAGATAAGCTAATTCTAACAATTAAATCTTCATATAATTAGCTTTTACCATGGTAAAACTTAAAAAGAATGCTTAGTGATTTGCTCTTCAATATGCACACAAGACATGACATATTTATAACGTTTGTCTGAACACAGAACAAATAAGTCCTCCTTGCAAATGTGGAAATTCACCTCTCCTGTATATAAATTTAAAACAAATCCAAAAATGTTACGCCTTTAAAATCATATACTAAGGTAAAACACTACCATAAACAGGAGAAAAGAAAGCTCTGAAAAGGCATGGTCCATGGCTGTACACAATACACAGGCTTGCTTTTTAAAAAAAAAATCTTAATTAATTGCCATTACTTAAAAATCTAATGTCTAGGGGCCGGCCCTGTGGCTTGGTGGTTAAGTGCGCGCGCTGTGATGCTGGTGGCCCGGGTTCGGATCCCGGGTGCGCATCGAGGCACCACTTCTCCGTTCATCCTGAGGCCGAGTCCCACATACAGCAACTAGAAGGATGTGCAGCTACAACATACAGCTATCCACTGGGGCTTTGGGGGGAAAAATAAAATAAATAAAATCTTTAAAAAAAAAAAAAAATCTAATGTCTAAATCTAATGTCTAGTTTCTATCGAAAAGTTAGAAGACTGGCAAAACCCAGCTGAAGCCTGGAATGGCCGTCCTGGGCCCTCTGGCAAGCACTTTCCCCGCCTGCTGCAGACCTCCACTGGCCTGCTGCTCTCACGTCACTTTTGCCTGCTTGGCCTCAACAGGTATTTGAGGTTCTGACTCCTGCACAAGCTCTTCAAGCGCAGGGACTGTGCCTTGAGCATTTTTAAATCCTAAGCATCTGGCACAATTCAGTCACTCAATAAATGAGGAAGGAAGGAGGAAACCACCCAGGAAACCTTATCCGAGTTTATCTGCAAGGATCCAGGAACTGAGATAAAAAGTGCTCATCTTTAAGATTCAAAAAGGTACCAATTACGTAAATGAATGGCTGAACGGTTAAATTTATATTTTCCTTCCTGTGCTCTCATACCAAACTTTGATTGGTTTTTCTCTATAGGTGTTCACAGAGCATTATCTCCTTTCTGGCAATAAAGGACTATCATGTCATCTAAAACATTCTAAGACAAAATCATGAGATGCCAGATCAATGTTCTAACTGTGCATCAACTGTGTATACTCTCTCAGCTAGCAGTGTGGTTTCGTCCCAGGTTCTTTATACTCATAAGAGGGAATTGTTTCAAAAGCAACACCCCCTGGCCTGGTGCGCCAAAAATGAAATTTCTCTTAACAACAGATATGAATCCTGACCTGACAGGTGACACTAGAAATAAAACTGCAGTATCTTATGAAGAAATAAGTCTCTGTTTGCCAGCCCCCTGCTGAGTTAAGCTACTGTGCCAGCAAAGTGGTCTCTATCTTGATTGGAAAATTTTTCATTATGTGGACTAATGAGCCATTGGTCCACACCTGGAATCTTTTTTAGATGTATAAAAACATTCAAACAGAACAGCAGGAATTCAGTTACTTTTTCCCCAAAAAACCAAATGCAAAATTATAGACTATACATAAGATTTTCATAACAATCCAAGCCAGAAATTCTTATTATTAAACTCACTTTCTGCTTGTTGCTTATCATTATGGTACTATTCATTCAGACATATTATATTTTAATGTTAGAGTTAATACAGCTTTCAATTCTGATGCAAAGAGCAGTATCTTCTGAAAATACTAACCATTTGTAACTTTCATGTGCGACTTAAAGCCAAGTGAACATTATTTACTTCCTGAATACAGAAATTCTTATTTTTAAATATTTCTAAATTTGTTACTTATTTGAATTATATTAATTTACATCAATATATTGAAGGTAGAAGACTGGGAGAGCAAAGAGAAAATGATGAAACATAATTTAGGAACAAGCAATTCAAATAAAATTCTTACAGCAAAATTAAAATGTTAACATTTTTAAGCTTATTGCAAAGACACTGGAATAATAAGCTTCTATCTATTAGTTGACAGTATGCCTCTTTTTCTCCATCTATCATTTTATTAATGGGTATGAATGGGATCACTTAAAAATGTATATAAAACCAATTTTAAAATTCTAAAACATCTTCTTCGAGAATATTTAATTGGGACCAAAAAAATCCATTATATTTTACATGCATTCTCAGAGATTTTGTATTCTTCACAGATTTCACAAGATTAATATATTTTCATGCCAAATACAATAACTACCACTATCAACTAGCTATAAAATTAACACATCTTAGCTCCATATTAACTTCTGACCTGCTCTGTAAAAATCACCTGAAAGGGTGTTATTTTCACAAGGAAATAATACATAAGACTAAAGAAATAATGGATACGAGGAAATCCATATAGTAATTAATAAATGATCGTTCCAATTATTTCATTAAGCCTAAAAAGTGTATTTAGTTCTTTAAAAATCAAGTCTGTCTTCAAAAAGACATAGATAACATTAAAAAGGAAGCACAACAAAACAATAACATTTTCCAGAAGATAAGAAAAAGTTTTGTTGAGGAGTTTTAGAACTATGACCACACTTTAAGAAGCAGATAAAACTAAAGATGAAATGAAAGAGTGGCCACAAAATAGTTTCAATTTTACTGGAATAAATTTAGTCAATAAATGTAAAATGTATTACCAAAACAAAGCTTTCATTTAGTTCTCTCAGGATTATTTACAATGATTATGAATTTATGTAAAATACAAATTCAGACTTCTAGCACTTTCCATAATACATAGCTGTGTAATGAAAAGTAATTCAACCACCAAAAAAAGAATTCAAGATTCAGTAAATTTTTTTGACACATTTCTAAAATAAAAAATACTACTACTCAATTTAGCCTATATATATAAAGGCTATATAAAGAAGATTGCACAGTTTAAGTTCTCCTGGATTTAAAAAATAAGATTTAAACTGTATCTTACCTTCTGTATTCGGTAAGAAGCTGATTATAATGATAAACCACAGACTTCGCATTCTGCAACCAGAAGACACCATTATTGATCCCTTTCAATATTTTCTTTGTATTCCTTAATGAATCTAGTTATAAATGCCCAGCTTCATGGAACCCAGCAGTCTGCATCATTGATCCTCATATCTGAAAAACAAACAAATCCATCATTTACTCTTTGGTTCTGCTACGTCACAAAAAATGCAAAAATAATAACAACAACACTCGCTCTCTTTTCCTCCCTTCCTCCCTCCATCTCCTAAGTTTAAAAAAAAAATGGTATATATTTTGATTCTATATCCAATATGGAAACTGCTGCTGTGCACTGGATATCTGAGCCTTACATTCTGAAAATGATCAAAGCCCCCCAAAATTTATAGATAACGAGAATATATGAATTCACATAATAATTACATAAATTCCAATGATGAATTTTTCTTTGAAAAGCTTAGAAAGTCATTCTAGAATAATAAATCTGTCTCCCTATGCCACATTTTAGTCTTTTTATCAAAGTACTAGCTGTAATACATGATACCTCTAACAAAATTTTATAAATACACATACTTTGTTTGTTCCTAATGATGGTAACAGCCATATTATCTACTATTTTATCCAGTTACCTTGCAAGATAGATCAGAGATATAACAAAACAGTTTATTTTTCTATACATGGGTGTTCAATTTTTAACATATGGGTGTACTTTAATTTATATAATAATGGCATTCTGAAAACATCACATTCCTAAACACCACATATCAAATTGTTATTTCTCTGATTGCTAGTTATTCGTGGAGGGAGCAGTTTAATAAAGTGATTGTCTCTTAACTACTTCATTTCAAAGTTTTAGATTTTCACATATTGGCTTTTCTTACAGCAAGGTATAACTTAATAAGATCAAATCTAAATCTTTGAGTAGGTTGGGCCATCCACTAGACCTAAATAAAAACCCCGGACCATGATAATTATATCTACAAAGTTGCATCACTATTTTTAAAAAACTGGGGGAAAGGTGGCAAAAAAACATAATAAAACCCAGAGCCAAGCCTAACTTGGACTAGCCCTTAAGGACCCAATTCTTCAACTGGAAAAGGGGTACAAAAACTTCAGGAGTGGGACTTAATCAGCATCTCTAGGTTCTTAGGGTCACATAAGACCAGGTCATTTGCTGGATTCTACTGAAGTGTCTTATTTCTTTGTAGGGTAACATAAGAAATCACAGAGTAAATATTAGCCTCATAATACACATAAAATGCAAGCAGTTCCCAAATATATCCAGCCTCCCAATCTACCTTCTGAAGATGAAGAAATTACATTTTTTTCCTTTAAAGGGACATCTTAACTTCCTATTATTTTCTTCTAAGTAATACTCTTACCAAATTTCCTCAAGCTACCCTTAACCTGCTGCAAATAAAGAGTTTTTAAAAGTGGGGCAATGGGCCAGCCCCAGTGGCCTAGTGGTTAAGTTTGGCACACTCCACTTCAGCAGCCTGGGTTCGGATTCCAGGCACGGACCTACACCACTAGTCTGTCAGTGACCATGCTGTGGCAGCTGCTCACATACAAAAAAAAAAAGGAGATGAGTGGCAACAGATGTTAGCTCAGGGCGAATCCTCCTCAGCAAAAAAAAAAAAGAAAAAGAAAAAGTGGGCCAGTGAGGGGAACACCCCCCATTCTGAGGCTGTGTCTATATCTCAAATAAAATGAAATTTTACATAATATAGATGCTGTCACTAAAACATACAGAAAATTTCCTAGATGACTTTAAGTCCTCTGTTTCACATTATCCAAACTACTCTGCATTTGCTACATGCTTCATGTATCATATGTGATTCTATTAGCAGTTCACTACCCTCTGTCATCAGTTCCCTATAATGTAACTTCAACAGAAAAGCGGTCAGATTCGAAATGGTTTGGAACACTTATCATGCTATAAAGTCACTATGTTGCTTTACCAACAAACACACAAAAAGAATGTAAAAACTTAATCTGAAGCTATTATCTAGTGTTTAAATATCAAGATCCATAAAATCACAGATGAAACTAGCAAGATATTCCTGTAATAGGGAGTTTGTTTTTACCATGCCTATAGATTCAGAGCTATAACTGCTTCCCTATATATGCCTCCACGGCCCATAATCAGCCCAATTTTTTAGCTCTCTCTGACAGCTCTGAAGACAATTAGGTATCATGATGAGCGGAGTCAGAATTAGTACTATCCAGTTCTGAGAACACCTCATGCTTCTCTGTCCAAAGAAACAAGACAAAAACAAAGGAGAGAGCAAGCTTCTTCTTCTGACTGCCAAAAATGTAAAAAGCAAAATGACAAATCAAAAATGAATCTGATGGAGACATGGCACACAACCGTGCAGAACTGGCTGGCTCTCTCTATTCATTTTTCCCTCTGAGCTCCCTAAGACTATCCAAAAGACAAAACCAAAAGTAAAGCTGCAGTTTACAACTGCTGTGGCAAAGTACCTGCCTTAAAACTGCAAGCTAGGGGGGCCAGCCCTGTGGCTTAGCCGTTAAGTTCGTGCACTCCGCTACTGGCGGCCCGGGTTCGGATCCTGGGCGTGCACTGACACACCGCTTGTCCGGCCACGCTGAGGTGGTGTCCCACACACAGCAACTAAAAGGATGTGCAACTATGAGATGCAACTATCTAATGGGGCTTTGGGGAGAAAAAGGGAAAAAAAGGAGGAGGATTGGCAATAGATGTTAGCTCAGGGCCGGTCTTCCTCAGCAAAAAGAGGAGGAGTGGCATGGATGTTAGCTCAGGGCTGATCTTCCTCACCAAAAAAAAAAAAAAAAAACAACCCTGCAAGCTATTTTATATAAAGCATAAAGAGAAGCCAGATCAATTCATGGCCTGTCACGCTGAAAAGGCTAACCAATGAATAATTTCTTATATCCTACAAACTGTTCAATGATCTGATCAAGCAATTAGAATAATTTTAATGTGTGGATGAGGTGTATTAAGTATCACAAGTAAAGTTAAGTCAGCCTTTGGAACGCTTCTGATTCAAGCAAAGAATTCTGACTGTCCAAGTTTTGGGTGTAATGGGTACTTTCATTTCCATGAACTAATGCACACGGGCTGCTTGCCCACATGCACAACTCTTGAACACATTTCCACTTTCTTAAAGCGAATCAAGATCAGTCTGTCTTCGGTCATTCGCTATTTGAAAGAGTCCTTGTTTGTGGGAAGAAAGGGAAGGAAGAAATCAGGGACTGATGACTGCCTTGTAGGAAACAGCTGCCAAGATAGGAAAACCTCTGTTAGTGAGGGAAAGGAGGAGGAAAACACACAACCAAGACCTCTTTTGTGGTCTTTGGCCAGGACAGAATATTTTATGAACAGATTTTAACTATACTAAAATTTCAGTGCATTCTTAAGGTTTGAATGTGAAACACAATTTTAAGGTTTGAGAATGTGAAACGATTTTAGAAGTACACTCTAGTCAATTATGAGACTTATTATCAATGATTGTTTCTAACAAACAGAAACAGGTTCTGGAATGTAGTAAAATCATGTCTTCTTTTCTGCAAATAAAGCTTAAGTCTGTGCGCCTGTCTGCGCAATGAGTCAGTAACAAGAGTATCCAACTTACTTTTCTCACTCTACAACCTACATCCAATCACTTTCACATCAAATAAAATTATTTTCAAAAGTTCAAGCTTTAGGGGGCCGGCCTGGTGGCGCAAGCCATTGAGTGTGCGCGCTCCGCTGTGGGGGCCCAGGGTTCGCCGGTTCGGATCCCGGGTGCGCACTGACACACCACTTGGCAAGCCATGCTGTGGCGGCGTCCCATATAAAGTGGAGGAAGATGGGCATGGATGTTAGCCCAGGGCCAGTCTTCCTCAGCAACAACAACAACAAAAAAAAAGGACTGGCAGATGTTAGCACAGGGCTGATCTTCCTCACAAAAAAAATAAAATAAAAAGTTCAAGCTTGAAATGCAACTTTGAAGTCAAAGTTGCGACTAAGTCAACTAAGTTGACTTGAATGCAACTAAGTCAAAAAATTTTAGTGGTGTGATCCAAATTAAAAACAACTTTCCACCAAAAAAAAAAAAAGTTAATGAAAATTGAAATATTTAACAAACCACAGTCAGCTAAGGATAGAATGAATAATCATATGTGGTGAAACTAATCCCTAGAAAACACTGTTCCTAAACCGAACTGGAGCCAAAGGACACTCATAGGCATAGATGTAGCTAACAGACTTGTCCTGTAAACTCTAGGACCACCCGCAGAATGAAGCTCAGGGAACGCCTCTCACAGTGCAAAACAAAAACAAGGGACAAAATCAGAAAAGCGCTATTAAATCACCTTTCAACAAACAGAAAAGATTAAGTGACTCCTCATATTAATAGCCAGTTTGACTCCCGATTTTTAGAAAACCTTTTCCTGAGAACTTCAAGGAGAAATTGGGAGTGCAAAGGCACAACGCACAGATGAAAACCCTTATAATGCTAAGTAACAGTTCGTGTCTTAAAACAAACAGAACATTTCTACTTGAACTATAAATGACTATGATTTAAAATGTTTTCTAAAATCCAAGCGACTTCTAATGTACAACCTCCTTCTACTTTTTTTCTTATCCTTCAAATAAGATTCAAACAATTTCATCCTAATCTTATTTCTATAAACCACATGCCATTGTCTACCAAACCCCTGTCAAGATTTTTTTTAGATCTAAGTATCCTATTACTCTGTCATGTAAAAAGTCAATTACTGCATCATTACTACTAAACGTTCCAAGGCTGAACAATGACTTCTAGGAATATGCCTCAGCACTGTTTATATCCCAACAGTCCTCAATGCTTTATACAGTACTTACACTGTACAGTTAGCTCCAGTCTTTCAGACAGTAACCTGCTTATATTTATTGCCTGCATGAAACATCTCGTGTCTTAAATTGTCAGCAAAATTAGGAAAACACCACTAATCAGTTTTAATATTCGTGTATGTATGTTACATAAGCAGGATATCACATTTAACCTTATGTGTGATGCTGCCTATTTAGCAAAAAATAGAAAAAAATAAAATCCATTTATTATAATCATTAACGAAAGAAGTAGAATATAACATGCTTCAAATAAGGAAAAGATAATTTCAAGTGTTCTAAAACTGGTTAACTACAGTTGATATTCTATTAAGAGCAAAGCCACCATAAAGATTCATATCTAAAGCTTTATCTTTGATTTCTACTCATGGACATTGAACTACTGTGAACACTGGATATTAAACGCAAAACAACTACAAGCATGAGGAGAACAGGGAAAGGAAAGAGCCATCTCAGCCTGAGACCTATCAAAGTCACCCATCCTTGTTATTATGTGCTAATGCTGTGTAAAATGAAACATTAATGCTCCGGGTAAGCCTAAAATTCTGTGCACTAACTGTATGTCAACTCTAAATGAAAGCTAAAGATAGCCATTCAAAATCAGTCTTTCTGATTTTATTTGCGCTATAAAATTATAATCATAACGGGACAGAATTTACGAGCAAAAGAAAGCTGCTTTTCTATATTTTACCAAAACAACAACAAAAAAGGAGGATACTAACCCCACTCTGCCCCCATGCAAAGGCTTAGAAATGAAAAATAAATTATAATTTCATTTCAATTTAGCTAACCCTCATTCAGGGTGCTCATTTTTCAGAAATATCTTACATGCAGCCCTTACAGGCCAGAATTTCCCCTTCTTGTTAACATAAGAGAAAACATCAACACCCTTGGGAGTTTCCTTTGGTAAGTTGTCTAAGTAAACCCTTGCTATCGCTAATCAGAAAGCCTTTTTTAGCTTCAGACATTCAATGTTCCTTTGCGTTTTGTGTTTATTTTCTTTCCCCTCACAAGGACAGGGTTGGGGCTGGGAATGCTCATAGAGACTTTAAAGGCACGTGGCCCACCGCTAGTCGCCACCCTCTTTCTCCAATTCATTTCTACGGACACTGGTATCAAGTCTAGAGTACTTTGATTAAACTATTTATGCTCAAGTCCTCTTAACATTCATCACCGGTCTTACCCTCTATGGAAACTTCTTCGTCGTGAAGAAATAAATTCTCCTATGAAAGGGCTTAGAGGAGGGGCAGAAAGAAGAGTTTAGGAATGCTCCTGTAAATTACATCTGCTATCTGCTATAAGATCTAGGAGTCATGTTGAGCATGCACAAGAGGCTTGTAGCTGGGGACACTGCAGGCACAGTGCAGGGCAGGCTGCCATTCTCTTCATTAAAATCCTTCCAGTTGAAATAATAAAAACAAATGGCTGTCATTTTCAAACCAATGTAGGGGACATTTTATGACTGAACATAAACTTGCAAATGAAGTTACAAAAGGGGAAAAAAAAATGAAGCTACATGCCTAGTTCAAAATATTACCTTACATATCATGAAAAGTTGATGGCTTCTCCAGATTTTCTACCAAAAAAATCATAAAACCATTTGTTTAAAATATTTAGTATTTACTGTTAAAATTATCACACACCTACAACATAGAAGTTAGTTTTTCCCCATCTGGGGGAAAAGGAAAGCTATTTTTATATGGCAGTCCTCTCCAACTCGAAGACATTATATTTCCTCTTAACTTTCCAATATTCTAGAATTCTCATGCAATTTTTTTGAGTTGAATACAAATTATGGATACTACGGCCAGAAATATTTCCTGAGCGCCTACTATGTATGAAATACTGTATCAGACATATCATTAATTCTTATAATGTCAACATTATGAAGGTCAGAAATCGGAGGCTCAGAAAAGAGAATTAAATCCACTGAAGTAACTCAGCTGGCAAGTAGCAGAGCTTGAACTCCAAATCAAGGCTAATCACACAGACCTTCTTTCTGCTAGTCACTAAATTACTCATTCAACAAACATTTACTGAGCATCTATCATGTGCTCTGTACTGAGGAACAAAAGAGACAAAACTCTTCACCCTCAAGGAGATTACAGAGATTATGGCCTAGCTCAAAAATAACCCTTTCTAAGAAAACTGTAATTGCCTGGCACATAATTGGGTTCCTCCAAAATGACAGTTAGACTATATAGATAAATTCAATAGTTTCCTTATATTATTTCATGAACTCTTCACAACAACCTGAATGAATACATATAATTATCCCCATTTTGCCTTAAAATGAGTACTTAACCTGTTCAAGGAGAGTAAGTAAATAGCATGGTTGGGATATAAACCCATGTTCTAAAACCACTATTGCCACTAATTAAGTAGTTCAGATAAGCTTACTCACTTTATATGTTTTATCATCTTTCCCTTTAGAACAAAAAAATGGGAAGAGAACAAAGCCATTTTGGGATTATAAAAGTGATGAAATATCAAAAGAATAATGAGTTGATTTTCAAAATGTTTCCATGAGTAAAACTAACATCCCTTAGGTAATGATACCTAAATGTTAACTTAATTTTTAGCATTTCCAGTTGAGCTATCTTAATTTTATTCATTTATAGTGCTATTTAAAGTGCTTACAATATATGTTATAAATTAACAAATTATTCTAGACTGATAAATCTTATCAGCCCAAGTACCTGAGAAGTTCCTTTCACATCAAAAAAATAAACCTAAGTACTTTATCCAATATAATTAACAGCGAATCTTAATAGTTATGGAAAGAATGCTTTACTGTTAACATCTATAATATTATGGACTAATCATTGTACAGGCAAATAGAACAGAAAAAATCCAGTGTTGCTCATGAGATGCAATCTTATTATGCTTGGCTCACTGCACTGGATCCTTTGTTCATAAATCATTGTTTCTAGCCATTCCCTGAATCAATATTCAGATTCCCTCTAGGTCTATATATACAACCACTAAATGAAATAATAATGACCCAGGATCTGTCATATATTAGATCATCACTATCACCATCAGAGGTTTCTTAGAGGTAATGAGGTAATCTGGGTAAAATATGTCAAATAATCTTAAAAATAAATACAAAAAATTAACTATAAAAAATATACAGTAAGAAGCTAAAGAAAATTTTGTCAAGTATATAGCACATTGTCTTTTGTCATCAATAAATGATACAATTCATTTGCAATCTATGTCAATACATACAGTGTCTCCTAACCTTGCAATTCTTACTTCTAAAATAAAGTAGGTAATATTAACACTATAATTGCATGTATGTCAGTTTAAGTCAACGAATATCTAGTGATTACATTCTAGATATTTTTGATATTGAGTACTGAAATGAGTGTTATTCATTTGATTATTATTTTTACCTTATATATTAACTGGTCCTGTGATAGCTTCTAAAGGGATTATAAAACAGATTAAAATACGGTTGCCACCTTCAAAAAGTTAATAATATTCTGAGGAGAAAATGACTAAATCCAAAATTTGCATTACTTAATAAGTGCTAAACTCCCAAAAACTTAATGGTAATAAATATACTTTATACCGAAATAATGAGAGAGAAGAGAAATAAAAGCAGTTTCTGGACCTGTGTTTCCCTTGAGATGTGTACCTAGATGAACCAATACCATCTTGATGAAAAGAGTCCAAGACTGAGATCAGGAGCACATTCTAGAATCCTGGCTTAACCCACCACTATGAGGGTTGGGACAATTCACAAACATCTAGACCAGAAGTTCAGCAACTATATATGAGGGTAGAGGAATACACAACAAATCTACTATTCCATTATTTTCCCAATTAAACATTGATTGGTCCTGATTCCATCTTACGTAATCTTAAGGAAGATTTTTAGGGGCTACTGCAATGTGTTTCACTAAGGGCTTGTCTTCTATCAAAATATGTCTCAGCAATTATTCTCATAATTCACATTTTAGAAATTACCACCTCTAAATTTAGAAATTTAGCTGCTATTTCAGAAAAATATTTCTTGAAACCTACTTACATGTTATTACATTGGCAGCCATAACATAATAACCTGACTTATTCAGCTCATATATTTCACACCCTGCCTTTGTGGAAAAACTACACATGATCAAAAAGCAAGATGATATCAAGGATTTCTCCTAGAAAGAGCAAGTTCTTGTGCCTTAGTCAGGGCTGGTCTCCATCAAGCCCTGTGCTCCGTACCATATATATCTGTGCCTACAAGCAAAACTTAAAATAACAGCATTTTATTGAGTTGTAGAGAAAAGGAATATTCA
This sequence comes from Ceratotherium simum simum, assembly GCF_057802395.1. Lineage (NCBI taxonomy): Eukaryota > Metazoa > Chordata > Mammalia > Perissodactyla > Rhinocerotidae > Ceratotherium > Ceratotherium simum. The sequence continues at coordinate 81,461,219 of NC_141901.1, forward strand.
TTTTTGAAAATTAACTTAATTAACAACATTAGAAATAAAGGTGTGACCTAAGTGAATGAACAGAACAGATTCTTACTTCCAGTGTTAGACTGAGATTCTGTGTGGTTGGTGGGGCTGATTCCTCTAAAGAGCATTAAGAGACTGAGAAGGGAAGACGAGAGAAATACTCATGTACACGAGCTGAAACAGCAACGGACTAAGTCATTTTGAATGGTTGTTGAATATTAAAAAATTGAAAACAAAAACTTTAGTTCATTAAAAAATTAAAATATATCAAGTTTTACGTGTTCGTGCTTCTTAACTACTCAATCATGGAGTGGGGGAGGTATGTGGTTTTTAGAAAAGGGATTTTCAACTTTAAAAATAAATTTTATAACCTCTATTAAAATTTCAAATAACATTAAAGTAGTAATAAAACAGGGATGTTTAATAAAAAGAAATGTAGGTTATAAAAAGCTGAGAAAAACTGACTAGAAGCTTGAATTACCTGCCAAGACCCTCATTTAAAGACTAATGTATTTTTGCAATATTTCAACAATTTTCCAATTCAGAAAACTGAGGAAAATATATCCCTTGTTGCTACTCCACACATAAAGAAAAGCAAAAAACTGTGCTTAATAAGAATAACTACCAATGATAGTAACTAATGATTCTTCAAATCTCTCAAGCCAAAAATTATCAATAGTATTCCATTACGTTTGGAAACATTAGAAGCAAGAAATTATGGAGACTGATATTATAGAGCAGGGATCAGGAAACTTTTTCTATAAACGACCAGATAGTAAATATTTTAGGCTTTAAGGACCATACAGTCTCTGTCACAACTTTACAGCTCTGCCGCTGCATCGAGAAAGCCACCATAGACAACGAGGAATGAATGAGCATGGCTGTGTGCCAATCAACTTGACTACAAAAACAGCCAGCCAGCCCGATTGCCAACGCCTGCTACAGATGAACAGGCATAAGATGAAGACAACTGAATGCAGTTCAGTCAAGTAATAAACTGACCAATAACTATCAATCTCTGCCAAAATAACGAAACTGACTTTAGCCTGTTATTTTAAGAAATTAATTTAAATGTTAATGTAAAGGTAAATTCACCATGTTACAATGAGGAAAAGAAAACAAAGGAGCATTCTACTGACCAAAACACATCAGTGTTTCAGTATGTGTGTAACGGAGCCATATGTACAGCTTACAGTGTTTAGGGAGAAATTCCAGAAAAAAAAAATAAAGGACATTACCACAGTAACCTATCTTACTACTCTGGCAGGAGAGAATGTAAAACCAATCAAAACAGTAAGTAATGGGAGACTGAAAAGTAATGAGGTTTGGACAAGACCCCGGAGGTATTCTACCATTAGTATGATGGTTTCAAATAGCTGTTGGTAAAAGTGGCTTCAAACTTCTGAAATTTCTGTCACCACTGCTACTCACCCATATGAAATACTGGATATATCCCAGTTCCACATTGTATTCAACAGGAAACTGCTAAAATCTAATTTGCTGAATTTGTACTATATAGCTACAAATTCTACAAGGCCAGAATCATCAATCTTATTCCAAGAAATTATGAAGTCGCAAAAAATGCACACATTTCTTTTAGAACAAAAGCGTTTTTAGAGCTTTCCAATTCCCTATATCTAGGATCTCCCCAATCAAAATCCTTTGATTGTTTCTATTACAGTATTTTTTATTTTCTGCAATCTAATGTTTCTTAAAACTGAATAGTCATGCTATAACATACCATAACATTTCTAAGCTACAATTAACAGGTATCACATTAAAATATATGAAGGCTAAACTTTTCTATCAATATCATATATAAGACAAAAGAGTGGAGAAGGTTACAAATTTTTAATAAGAGCATTTTATTATGGTAGTAATAAAATAATCTAGGTGTTTTTACTGGAAGTGAAGTGGATTACTGTAAATGAAATTTTAAAGTGTCCTTTCCATTTTACAGATAACACAAAATGACTTTTTTTCATGTTTCTAGTGATAAGGATAAATTTGCCACACATTCAAATGGTGCCTTCACCCTTCCCACCCTGGCTCATGAATTAATAATTCAGCGACATTAATACAAGAAGATAAATGATAAAAAGGTGAAGGCGCATGGGCCAACCATACACACATACTTTTTTCAGCACAGTTAATACTTCTCTGCCAATTATAGTGAAAACTTTTTAACAGTTTTCAACAGAGTTTTTACAATCAACTAGCAGCTTATGCACACACGCTTTCACACAATTCAGGCTTAATAAATCTCCTGCTGGTACCAAACAATCATTCTAGCGGATTAAAGTGCAACATCTGCTAACATTAATAATGTTTTATACAGTCACATGTATGAAAGAAGCCTCTACTCCATTATTAGTCTCCTAAAAAACCTTCTACACCAATATACTGATTTAGCATGAATTATAATATATCCTTCAATTGGTAACTTACAATAACAAAGAAATACATTAGCGTGAAATGGTAAAAGAAAAATAATCGCACCCACTATAAAGTAACAGATTTTCTTTGAACCAAGCTTATTAAACACGTACGCGTGTGCATGCACGGATATATAAACACACAAAGGACATTAGCTCAGTCTCTAATAGTTTTTAAAACCAAAAATCCTCTGGAGCATTATTCATTGTAAGTTTGGGTAAAATATAGCTCTGTTAATATAAAAGGTACTTCATTTTAAGGTGGCACACACTCATTCACTGTTTTATTGATTCTTTCTCTGAAACATCTTAATCCCCTCTCTCTCCTTTCATTCCCTCTGCCCTAACCTCTTTCTCTCTAAACTTCTGCAAAAATCTCATGGCTGATTTCTTGCCCTCCATCCAGCTTGCCAACCTCCATTAGACTAATCTTCCTAATTTCACTCTAAACCATAAAAATGTGTAAAACCAACCAACCCTAGAGATCACTTTATATATAAGACAAGGAAAACACTTGGGGTTGTGACTTAACAAAGGCAGATCTCAGAACTGCTGATTTTTAAATTCTCCCATTAAATACATATATTACTATCTCACTATAATTTATCACAACTAATCTACTATCTCTACCAATAGAGAAATTACAACCAGGGGCTGGAGGGGTGGTGGTAAATGGAAAAAGTTAAAAAAAAAAAAGTGGCACAATGCAAACCTGGGAATAGAACCCAAACAGATCTAACTTCAAAAATACTTAATCCAACCCTCTGCTTCTGTCAAATTTATTTGCTCAGTAATTCTGAACATGCCTTTCAAATTGACTTTCATTCAAGATTTTTACCCATATAGAAAGCATTTCCCTGGGGCCGGCCCCGTGGCTTTGTGGTTGAGTGCGCGAGCTCCGCTACTGGCGGCCCGGGTTCGGATCCCGGGCGAGCACCGATGCACCGATTCTCTGGCCATGCTGAGGCCGCGTCCCACATACAGCAACTAGAAGGATGTGCAACTGTGACATACAACTATCTACTGGGGCTTTGGGGAAAAAAAGGAGCAGGATTGGCAATGGATGTTAGCTCAGAGCCGGTCTTCCTCAGCAAGAGGAGGAAGACTGGCATGGATGTTAGCTCAGGGCTGATCTTCCTCACAAAAAAGAAAAGAAAAGAAAGCATTTCCCTCCTTTCCACCCAAGGAAATTCTCTACAGACTTGAAAGGTTGAAAAACCAGCTACATCATAAACACGACCTGAGCACCAGGCTGAGAAAACCTCTCCTTGGGCAAATTCCTGCAGTCATTACCTGTATCATTTGTATGTAGTTTTTACTGGGTTATCTTATGACTCACCAGTTTAGCTTTTAAACTATTCTTAAAAATCTCTTTTGTCAAAATTTTCAATATTCCTCTTCCTTCAGCATAAGTCTCTTTAAACCAAACAAAAAAAATTTCCAGGATACATACTTTGCTCAAGGCACTGACGCTGATACTACAAGCAATACAATGATGCAGAAGATACAGAAATGAGACAAGAGCACATACAACTTTACAAACTAATGTAATTAAGGGAGTAAATGCTCCTTATGGATCCTGGCTTTTGCTCATCGATTTAATCTTGATTCTAGTGAGTGATGTCATATCCTGGTGATTAACACAGTGAATATACAATAAAGTAAGCAAATTTCTGGAAAATTATTTTAGTTTTTACCATTAAAAATTTTTACCATTTCTTTTTAGCTAACATCTAAACCCGAAAACAATTACCCTTTATTTCCTGTTCTTCCTCCTTAAATATTAAGGTAATGTGATTTCTGGACCACACAGGAGGCTTACCCTCAACCTCTGTACCTTTCTTGGCATACTTATACTGTTCCTTCTGCCTGGAATACCCTCTGCCATTTGTTCCTTGGACAACTACTATTCCTTTTCCAAGACTTAGTTTAGGCTCATCACTTGATTACCTAACTCCCTCCTTCCCTAAACCTCCACCACATACACCAGAGGAACACTGCCATTTGCATCCAAAGTACAGTGTGCCTCCCACTATCACCAAGTATCTGAAATATCATTTTCAAATTACCGCGAGCTAACTGAAAACAGAACCGATGGCTTCCACACCTATAACCTCAGTGCCAGGCACCCTTGCATAACGCCTGGCAAACAGCGTGTAATAAATGTTTTCCACAGAAAGGAAGGAAGGAGGGTAGGTAAACAGAGAGGAGGGAGGGAGGAAGAAGTGATGAATAAACTCAACCAGGGAAGCAATGAACAGTGGAAAGGATAAAGAAAAGTGAGCGGAATTCAGAAACCGACATGTAAAACCAAAACATAATTTTTTAAAACAGGAAACAAACTTAGACATCTCCCAGAAGAGAGATTTTCAAGGATTTTTTCTTCTACTTCAGACTATTTTTTAACTAAATATTTAACTGAATATTGAGGAATGCCAATTCAAAACACAGAAAATAACAATGGCCGTTTTTCAGAGAGCTTAATTTATCATTGTTTGATATAAAATACGTTATCATTTTTATCATTTATAGAAGTCAAATAAACCCTCTCAAGGAAAAGTTTTAAAAATCAGTGAGCCTCCTCATTGTAAGAGTGAGGAAGCAGAAAGGTCCACAATTAGAAACTGAACCTGCAACTCAGGTCCAACCAAATTCCAATAGAATAATCCTTGATAATTTTTCTCTAAAATACTTGAAAATTTAATAGTATCTACAAAAACAATTTATAATCTAAAATACTGAAAATAATTTAAAACGTTTTTTACAAGTATTTTTTATAAGATTACAAAATGTGACATTTTATAAAATTACATTAAATATACCTGATAAATTTGTTTTTAAATAGAAACAGGATTGGGTAAATAGCCAAATTTGACATTTATTTTCAAAGTACACTAAAAGTAGAAAATAATTTTCTCTTTGCAAAAATTTTCGACAAGGTAGGCTTCCACATCTACCCGTTTTCCCGACAATATTTTGAATTTGAGAAAATACTGTTTACAACAGTAAACTTCTTCCTAAAGTGAAATTTTTAAAATATAGAGCAACATACAGATATGATACACTTCTATCACCATTCAGAACAAGGAATGAAAAAATTAAAGTCCACATCTCTCCTCTCCTCCAAAATTATGGGACCAACATTAGCACTCCAATTCAACACCACCTCTCTATGAAAAAACAGTAAATTTCACACTAGGAATTAAGCTTCACACTGGGAATTAAACTTCAGCCTTAGTTTGCAATTAAGGTATCTAATATTGCCTATAATGCATGCGGCATTGTAGATTATTTCTTTTTAGTATTTATGATTTACTGAGGCTACTGGAAAAAACATGGCTACTTCTAAATCCTAACTTTCCACCCTTCCTCAGACCAGCATTTGCAATTTAATCAACTTTAATATATGAATCTAACAACGTTGACAATAAATCTAAGCAGCTTGTTTGTAGAAGGATATCCGAATATTGAACATGAAATTTAACAGGTTTTAATAATTAGACTCTGTAAATGGTATAATACATATGTCTGTCCTAATTTGAGAAGACGCGTTTCTCATGTAACACTCATCAAACTAAAAACAAGAAATTGTTCTGCAGCATTTCACTAAATTAATATCTTGAAACCCTACAGCTACAATGTACAAATTTAGAGTTTATTAACACTTTAAATCAAACTATAGTTATTATTCAGTTTCATATAGCGAAATTTATACTACTCTTCTGTTGTGAATGCAAGAACACAATGAGATTTTAATCAGATCTTAATATCAGTCACTAGAGGACATTTTGGAAGGCAAACCACCCCACCACTCCCCAAAAAATGATCATTTCACAATTAAAAGGTAAAGATAATCCACCTGTGACATCTAACTACCCACTGAAGACAGGAATTGTGGAAGAATGGCTCCTTGCATACCAGAGAAATGTCTCTGATGCTAAAATTTGGACAACCTTTGCTACAAGTTTATTTGAGATATTACATACCATAGTTTTGCAGGTTGCTAAGTGACGAGATGGTTACACCATAGATTTATTAAATTATTTTGTCAAAACTTTTCTCTATACATTTTACCTTTTGACCATTAAAAATGTATTTTTAAACATTTCTACTATACTTTTATGGTTTCCTTCACCAACTACATAAAATAAAATTCACACTACAGTATCAACAACCATAGTAGTTAACCTCCCTGTATTTCATGTTGATTACCTCATGCAAATCTATGTCTTCAGCATACATGATCCACCAGTAGAAAAAAGAAGCCAGCCTTCAGACCAGGATACAGTTCTGACAAGTATCCTCTGCTGACTCCCTTTTAAAACTGTTGATACATGGCAGGATCCTAGTCTTTGAGATGATTTGGGGGCAGGGACTTGGGAGCTGTGATTGTAGGTCAGGGAGAAAAACTACAAAAAAAAGAGTCCTCCTTGCATGTTTTCCGTACGGTAATTTAAAGATTTTATTTATTCATTTTTTCCCCCCAAAGCCCCAGTAGATAGTTGTATGTTGTAGGTTCACATCCTTTTAGTTGCCGTACGCGGGACCCGGCCCCTGGCTGGACGGAGAAGTGGTGCCTCGGGGCGCACCCGGGATCCGAACCCCGGCCGCCAGCATCAGAGCGCGCGCACTTAACTGCTAAGCCACGGAGCCGGCCCTTCCGTACGGTAATTTAATCAGGCATCAGATTATAAAACTACATACGGAAAACTATCCTTTTTACTTAATCCCACAGTAAAAGTGGAAGCAGAAAGTACTGATATTCGCATGTGGATGGGGAGCCATCAACACTTCCTGTTTTCAGTTATTAGAACATCCGTTTGATAAAGCCAGTCAGATCAATCACTGATTTATCATCTAAGGAAGATAGCAACAACAATAGAAAACCCAATAATAAAAAATAATAGAAAACTGAGCAGAATTGAGAAAAGGAAGAAGAGAGACTCTCTCAAACAAAAATAAGAGGAAAAAATAAACCAAATTTAAAGAGCGAAAATGGATGCCAAAAGACAAGGGCCACTTAAACATGGGAACCAAATTTAATTCACATCAATAATGATAATAAGCATTTACTGAGAGCTTTCCATGTATGAAGCTCTATTAAGCACTATAATAAGTGCATCACACAAATTTTCTCTATTACATGGAGGCAAGAAAGCTTTTGGATTAGCACAGAAAAATCAGTACTAATTCTTTTATTATTACCTTTATCGTTTCCTAAATCCATGAGAGGAATCTGAAACTGATTTAAGTTCTAGAGCAATTTATTGTGATCTTCATTATCATCAATGATAACTGTTTATTCAAAAACATACTGAGAGCCTACTCTCCTGCTCAGAGTTAACGACTGATGATAGGTGCTGATAGGTGCATTTGGTTGTTGCTCAGCCTTGTCACTCACAATTAACTAGCTACAAAGGATCAGCTATAAAAACTAAAAGTTATTGCAGGGACTAAAGAACTGAGAAGCTAATATGGAAATGATTTCATTATTCTTATAATGAACAAGATATAGCTGGGAAATTTCCTACGTACCAAGAGATAAATATAAGTTCATGATAACAAAAGAGATAACCACAATAAAGATAAATTGCAATGAATTTAGAATATAAACCTTCAAGGGCATACAGAAACTCCTAAGCTTTCAGAAAAGGGGCAGGCTGGTATCTAAGGAAACCTAAGAATATCAAATTAGTTGGTTAAAGAGCTGTTAAGAATGTTACTAAAACGGCCCTGAACAAAGAGAATATCTTAACAGGTCTAATAATGACAAAAGTATTCTTTGACAAAATAAAGATTTCTCTCTAACCAGATTATAATAGCTGACTTTTATATTCTTGATTACCTCGTAAAAACCTCATATAAAATACAAACAAACCAAAAATGTAATCCTTATAGCCTCAAATCCTCATAACAAAATTTTTCACTTTAATCAGCACTTGAAAAAATATGACTATCACTTAAACATATGCAGGTATATACTCAAGAATATTTTTAGAAACATCTATAAAGGAAGCAAATTATATTTTGCCACAATTATCACATTACAAACATACATATCAACTTGACGCAATTTAGGGGGCAGCTGATATTCTTTAGGCACAATGCACGCACCTTAAAGTATTGTCAGAAAAAGGGCCTCGTTCCTCCTCCCTTGCCCTCAGGCAGGCTGATGCAGGAATGAATGACTTGTCTAGAACCAAGGCTTTGATTTCTAGCTCTTCCTCTGCCCTGCAATCAATTTCCAAATCCTAAGCCATCATCATTACAAACTTTTCCCATCTATCTGTCGCCATTGCCTCTCCCCTGGACTGTCGTCCACACCTTCATACTAGGTTTCCGTTTCCTCCAGTACCTCCCCACTCTAGTTCACCGGTCACACCACTTTGAGAGTTAGCAATTAAATACAACGCTTTTTCAATCGAAAATATTAACAGCTTTTTTTGGCCTATATGATGAAGTCTAATCTTAGCAGAGTAGGCTCTTTATAAACATCTCCCAAACTACCATCCCAGTTTTATCTCCTCCCACTTCCTGTGCAATTCATACCCTCCACACACACTCTCCTTAAGGCACCATTTTCTGCCTTTATTTTCCTGGGGCCTTTACCTCTGAACTGTCCTCCTCCTCAAAACGCCTACGTCTGCCGAAATCCTCCTCTGCCTTCAGGTCTACTTAAATGGGTCTCTTTTTCCTATACTACTCATTTTGAATTTACTCTACCCACCCTATATTTCCACAGCCTTTCCTTTGCACTTCATTTTGGCATGTCATTATAGTATGCCTTGTATTATAATTATTTGTGGAAATGTCTGTTTCGCTCATGAGATCAGAAGTACCTAGAGAGCACAGTCCTATACATTACACTTTCCCAGGCAGGGCTTTAATAAATGGCTGTTGATCTAAAATGAATAGAATTAACACCCAGAAGTTAATGGGTAACTGGATGAAATGTGATTAGAGATAAAACTGTTCTTGTAAAGGATAACACAGTCAATATTTAAAAATACAGACTTTAAGGCCAATGCAAGGAAACGCATACTTTTGGTCTGGCAATTTGGCAAACTTGGTACCACAAGTTCTGTCATTTTTTTAAAACCACATGCACTGCCATAATAACCTCTGTGGCATTGTACAAAACCAAAATTAACATCTCGAAAGTAAAATCCAAAGCATTATAAATACTGTGAATTATTAAAGTAAATCCAAGCCCTCACCTATCACTTATACACATGCAACATTGTCAGGAATGGATGCTCTGAACTACAGAAGCATAACGTACTTTAAGAGAATGTATCCACATATGAAATACCAGATTTTTCAAAAGATAATTTGGGTATGACTTTTATTTAACTGGACTCAAAAGAATTCTTTTATACTCTGGTAAGAATTCTCTGGCACTGTGTATCGTAATACAATTTAATTTATCAAAACTGGGAGTGAGAGGTAGGATAAAGGCAAAAATTGAATCGCTCTGGCTTGGTGATATCTTCTGGCCCTGAGAAAACGATAAATTGCGCAACATAGAAGGGTGATAAAGCTGCCAAAAATTAAGATTTACTTCATTCAAATTGACCTTTATGATCTTAGTTGTACCCTATAAATGAAAAGTTGACTTGAGCTTCAGTTAGATTAATACAGTCTTTAATATAAGTTAATTCCAAAGATGGAAACATCTGCCTTTCAGCTAAACAACCAAATACACCATTAGGCATCTGCACTCTATTTTAAAAGATAAAGATAAAATTTTGATTATTATACTCAGAATTAAGAAAAATTTTCATTTTTTAAAAAATTTATAATATTTATATACGTGAAACCAAAAACTGTGCCGTACTAGATTTATTGATCAATTCTTTATCCCTTGTGCTTGTGCAGAATCAATAAAACCCAAAGTCTACAGAAAGGAAGCTCACTACTAAAGACAGAGTTTCTAATTTCCACTGAACTGTTCGTTAAAATATTTTTCAATCTAATCATAAATCTTGCAACAACATCAAAAAAAGGACAGAGGGCCGGCCCCGTGGCTTAGCAGTTAAGTGCTCGCGCTCCACTGCCTGGTGGCCCTGGGGTTCAGATCCCAGGCGCGCACCGACGCACCACTTCTCCGGCCATGCTGAGGCCGCGTCCCACATACAGCAACTAGAAGGATGTGCAGCTATGACATACAACTATCTACTGGGGCTTTGGGGGAAAAAATAAATAAATAAATAAAATTATAAAAAAAAAAAAAAGGACAGAAATACTACCTTTAAAGCTGTTTCTATATCACCAAGATAGGTGATTTCAAAAAATTTTAATCTGCCTATTAAACACTTAAATTTCATCAATTTTTGATTGTATATTAAAATGATGTAAAATATTGAAGCTTTAATGAGTACTAAGCATTAAAAAGTCAATTTGATAAGGAATTAATGTTCAAATAGATAAGTGGAGCTTTAAAAATTCAGAGTGGTATAGCTGTGATTCTGTCCAAAAGTTAACGTTTATAAGCAGTTTTTAATGACAATTTTGACTATTTAGCCAAAATTACATGCCACTTCCTGGAATCCTTCTTAATATTTTTAGTTTGACTTTTCAACTAATTCAATTATTGATACATACTATAGTTCCCTATCTAAAAACCTATCCTTATACAGGGTTGCATATATTTTTTACTCTTTTTAAAGCTCTTTTTGCGATAAATATAAATTAATGTCAACAACTTAAAATAGTAAAATTACCACAAAAGTTTAAATCTCAGATTCTAATAGAAAAGGAGATAAGGACAAAAAATCAATAGACACTTAAGTCTTACACATAATGCAATAATTTATAAGTTTAGATAACAGACTGAGCCTAATTTTCAGCTAAAAAATGAGATCAAGACAATACTAAATCTTGGACAAGAACTGATCCATGTATTTGCCTTATATTTTGGTTGAAACAAATCTAAATACAACAAAGCAGGATGGCAGGTCAATCAAAGGCATCCATTGTCTGTGCTATGTAGTTGTCCACACAAATCCTTTCTATATGCAAGCTAGCATTTTTGTCTTTTAAAATTATTTTTCTCATTGCCTAAATTTAATTATAGGATCGCAGTATATATACATTCCTCAAACTGTCACTTAAGATGCCTCAACGAAAAACTCCTATATTTTCTTTGAGAAAAAGTACACGGAATAAAGTTTTTATTTTGTAGGTTGAATAAAGTAGTCAAGTACAAAAGATCACTCGTATGTTGTAATGAATGATCGATTATCAGACCAAACATTAAAAGAATCTTTTACAAGAGTTAAATAATGGCAACCATGAAGGTATGGCAAATATCTTTTTAATTATGGAGGGCTTAATATATATTAAGTCATATGGAAACACTCCAATGACTACTACCCTATGATTCCACATTAAATGAAAAACCTATTCCATGCACCGATACTAATCACTAGATTTATATCTTAGCTCTTTTCAGGAAGTCTAAGAGCAGCTTACTTTGCAAGTCAAATGAAAAAAATGTGTGACTTTTTTTAAGGGAAATAAGGCCCTCAGCCATCAATTCAGAAATAAATACCATCAAATTAAAACAACATCTGAAGAAAACATTCTATCAAAGGAAATATCAAAAATATTACAACAATATAGAAAATACTGAAAAGGTGCTCTTCAGAACAGTGCAAAAATCATGATATCATCTGTTTCATACAGAGGAGTTTTTGATGACTTATTCTTTATAAACAGGCAAAAATCAATTTTAATAAAGAAAGCTAAAAAATTGAAGCTATATGTTCAATTAAAAGTTAACATTGTGGTGATTTAATTGCAACCTTCTTGATGTGCTCCTCTTGATTGTCACAGAATTAACAGGCAATATAGAAAATGAGGCTATGAGTGCATGTAATCTATAAGATTCTCAATATTAAAATCCTTAAGCAATGGTTGTACTAAAGGCTATTCAATTTACTATTGTTCTAAAGAGCTCTAATTCTTATTCTCTAATTTTTTTAAGAATACTTAAACTGTTAAAAATCAGTTCTAAATGTTTTTGAAAAACGCAACTCTAGGAAATGTGAATTCTAAGATACTTAAGATTTGTTCCCGGATTTTTTAATCATGTAATAATATCATTAACTGAATAATAATTGTTTATCTATTCTCATTTAATGAAACCAATTATAGGTTTCCAAGCTGAAATGTTGGGAGAATTTATATACTTCTTAATATATTAGTAACAGAATACAAGAAAATTAGTAAAAAGTACAAAAACACATTTAAGGTGTGGGACAGTGACTACATTATTAAAATAGGCAAACGATAAACGTTATGCTTGACTATCAAGGTCATTATAATTCTATGTCACTATAACTCTACTTAATATTTTATAAGCACTAATCAACCCTAAATTTCTATAATGATCACAAAGACAGACAAGCACTTTTAGAATGTATTCTTAAATACCGGAACGTGTTGCAGCTGTGACCTGAATCCCACGTAGCAAAAAGCTGAAACAAAGATTTTCTTAAAGTATAATTCAAATACTTTCAAAGGTACAGATAATTATTTTGCATTAGCCAATAGCTATTGTGGGCCATTAATTACTACCAAGAGATAACAAAGCATTTGTTATGATGCTCTGACAAACAGTTAAATGCTGGTCTAAGCCCTTTCCTTGAATGTAACCTAACTTTTTATTTAGGGCCTCTGATATGAGTAATAACAATTACCTTTCTGCCTTGACTTATATGTGGTCAAAACAAAAATGCCTTTTGAATTCATAATCTGATTTAAAGAGCATTAAATATAAACTAATTTTTTTAAACCATTACATAAAAAGTCAATGATTAAATGGGTTTCCTTTTCCTTCTTAAATATAAATCTCAAAAAAGGAAGTTTTACTAATCATATTTATATTGAAATATGGAAACCATACAAATATAAGAGACAAAATTATCTGTGAGTAGAAAGCATCGGTATCTTTATTTTGAATTTCAGGTATTTCCTTAGGGGTTGTATGTATTTTTATATAAAGGTAATACAATTATGCTTAAATTACTGGAGAAAATTTGTAATACGTTATATTCTTTTTTAAAATGAACAGTAATTTGCTATTTTAGGCTTTTAACATTTTCACTCTTCAGTGGAGCTTTGAATTAGCAATATCATCTGAATGCCACAAAATTGTACTACATAAAGTGTACATAATAAAAAGTAGTCTTTTTAAACCTTTGTTGGATTTCAATTTGAAGAAATCTATCAAACAGAGAAAAGGGAATGCCCTTGAAACATACAAAAAGCAAAAAGAACTAATATCGTTTATCTATCTTTATAATTAAAATAAAAACATTAGTTTTTAAATCCTGGTAATAAGGCAATTTAAAATATATTTTTTATTTTTTTCCAATACAGTTATTAAAGCATGCAGACTCATAGTTCTGCATTCCAGACTCTCCATAGAGGTACACATAAATGTTTGAATAAATATTGTTTAGGGTTTATTACATGTTTTGTTAACTTCCATTTAAAACGTTAACGTTAGAATATCTGACTCTTGGTTCAAAGAATGTAAAACGTATCGTCTTTTTTTTTTTAATAGGAACTTCCATTTTTATAAAATGTATATAAAAAAATCATTTTAAATCTATATTCATAAGAAATATTACCTTATCTGAAGAATGTCTTTATATTACATTCCACTCATAATATAATTTAAAAAAAAAAACACTCAGATGCAAGAACAATACATACAGTTACTCTTCACATATATACAAATGAGCAGAGGATTCCATATCATAATTCATACATTTTTATTATTCAAGAATATTTAATAAAAATTTCTTTGATAATTTACAAAGAATGTCAGGGTTATTTTAAACTGAGAAGTAGGTGCCAGTTAACTTCCTTGTCACAAATATGCCCAACATAATAAAATAATACTTTGACAACAATAATTAACTTTTCAGTAACATATTTTCTTTGCAGTGATTTCAAATTTCACTATTTTAAAAACCACTCAGTACTCTACCTTCAAATTTGAGACAAAACAAGTAGAACTTACCCTAGCTGTGCCTTCCAATAACCTCACAGGAGTTATGCACTCCGTGACAGTTCCTGCTCCTCACGTAACAATTTCCCTGGAATGATTTCTCTAGTAACCCTTACCTCACTGTGAAGGGAGGTGTGGTATCTGAGGGAAAAGGGTAATGAACTGTAATATCGGATTCCATTATCCGGTGCCTATCATATTTAGCACCAACTATGATAAGAAATCTCTTTTTATCATATTATTGAAGACAATGAATAAAGTTGGCAGCACAGGATGCCTATCAATAATTCTATGGAAAAGGAGCATTTGTATACTTCTGTAAAACATACCATAGTAATCCTATTGAAGTGTAATTGCTGTTGCTAATATTCTTACCGTGATATGAACATGCTCTGCATAACTGTAGCATAGACTTGTTAAGATAATCCATGATCATGCTGAGAGGGTAATACTTATACAAAAGCCCACGCCAGTACCATAAATCTCTTTATTGACCCTTGCTTTACTTAGAGGGTCATTCTGTGTACAGTAACAATTTGACTTTCCACATTAGTAAAGATTAGCTAATACAATGATAACTCCATAACAATGAATTTCATTGAGAAACAAAGCCTCTTAAAATACAAAGTAAGTATTTTCATTTGTCTTATCATTCCTTGGCAAACTAAGGGAAAAAATGAATTATTACACCTCTTTTCAAGGAAGCATAAGTGGCTAACTATTTTTTTTTCCAACAAGCAAGTTCTGAAATTACGTTACTATACCAAAATGTATAGTACATTTAAATTTTATAGTACAAATAAAAATTAAGATTCTCTTTTTAGAATTTAATGTAATATCCTATCCTTAAAATTTCTGACACAATTAAAAATATATATGCAGGTAATGTGAAAAATTTTGCTCACTATAAAGATCCGAATGCTCCTAAAGGCTTTTCACTCTGATTACCAAAATACCTGCTCACAAAACTCTCAAGTATTTGAGTGTCTGGCTTATAATTTCTTAGAAGTTTAGTTGAGACAGGGTTCATAAACAGAATTCAGGTTTTAATCAAACACTGTCTATCTTGCCTGCATTCATTTTTTACCAAGTTTGTCAGCAGTTTACTAAACCATTTAATATAGTAGTACATCCTTACTGGTAGTTTCCCTGTTTAAGAATCACTGCACTGATCGGTCCATTATTGCAAGTAAAAGTCATTCATCCAAGGTGATCATTTTTGTTTTTAGAAAAGAGCATATGCAACTCATCTAATTTGATCTAATAATTAAACATAGAGGAATGTAATTTACTACATACTGTTTAGTGATCGTTTTATAATATTTTACATAATCTGGAAAATTATCTAAAAAATTCGGATCTCAACAATCGCTGGATATTTAAACAAGAGACAATTCTTCAGTCACTCTCCCAGAGTTTGAGTCAATCATAAAAAAAAAAATGGAATCTCAAAATGAATCTGATTCATTATCTTCATTATCTTTCAAGTTGTTTTTACTAATTAAGAAAAAGCAAAAAGCATATTTGTAATCTGTGAATACAGGAAACGATCAATACCCGGCATTTAGTATATTAAATTTCACTATAATTTGACTAATCCCAAAATGCTTTCCTTTCCTTAGAACAATTTTTCTCAAGCAAAAATAAAAACTATGTTAATAAAATATAATTTCAAAAGAGAAATTATCAATTTATACTGCCTTGATTATTTTATCTCATATACAAGCTCCCTCTGCAGGTAATAACAAGGGTTAGCAAAATATGTGAAACATGTAGGCAGTTGGCTGCGTAAAGACGCAGGTCATCATTGTATAAAAATACTATTATCTAGCATTGTTCCCTCCTCCTTACTAATTATCTGATTAAAATAACTGCTCCTGAAAATTTGTGGTTCAACATGATTATTCTTGTCCTTCATCTTGGTTAAGAATGCAGCCTGAACAGGTAGGATACACAAACTTGCCACAAAGTCACCCAAGAGCTACTCTCACAAAGGGTGTGTTTTCAAGGAAAAGAAAACATTACATCGCCGCTTACCCAGCACCAGCCTGAAACCACGGACCACCCGAGACAGAGCGGCCCAATCTCTTTATCTGAAGCATCTACTGACCGCAAAGTAAACAATCACAGGTGGCAGCTTAGGACTGATTTATAGTGAAAGATAAAAGATCAATTTTAAATGGATGCAGTAACAACTACATTTCCTTCTTACTTAGAGTAATTCTAAAACTTAAACCTGGAGAGTATTTACTTATGAAAAAATATATCTATTTTCATTCATTCAACACAAAAAAGAAAAACTGATTTGGTTTGCAAAATGCTCTTTACCCCTCCATAATATTGTTTTCAGAATCTGTTTTAGATTTCTGTTTACACATTCTCCTCTTTCACCATATCCCTTTCCCCAGGTATACAGAGATGAGGTGCATCTCCGCCGAGAGCAAAAAAAAAAAAGCAAAGGAAGAACCGTCTCAAAGTCTTGCAGACAAGGTGTTGCCGAAAAATTGTTTGATGCCCCTCTCCTTAAGATTTCCCCCCTCCAACAGGCATACACTACCTTTATAACATATAAGCAGTGACTGGAAATTTGAGGCAAATTCAATTTGACTTACCTATAAATGAACTGACAGGCTGATAAAAAGTGATTTTTTAAAAACTAAGATCCTTATTAAACAAATGAAAATTATAAAAGATATGCTAACTTTCATGCTAAAACATACAGAAATATCATACAGAGATATCAGTTATATTTCTTTTTCCCACTTACACCAAGTAAGGTTTAAGGGAAAGGCAACTTATAATAAGCAGCGTTCTTAGTGAGTTTTTTGTTTAAGAGAAAGAAAGAAAACTTGTTTCACTTATATTTTTAAATATTCAGGCTGTAGAGCTAGTTTAAAACCAATGACAATATGAAAAGTGGCTTTCATCAAGGCTATGGGTATCACAGATTTGCAACAGAAAAAAACCAAGGGGGGAAACGTCCCCATTATTCCTCTATAGAGCTATCCAGAGGCAGCATCTAACATCCAAATGTTCTCTCTCTCACGACAAACTGAACTTTGAAAAAGACAGAAAAATACTTAAATGGTCTTAGTAAAAGAAAATGTCTAGGACATCATAATTTTAGCACAATTTTTATTTGCTGATGCATATGAAGCAAAATGCAGTGTTTCAGAATTACGTGTTTCAGAATATCTTTTTTAAAATGAAAAACAAGATATTAAAAATGCATCAATTCTTCATTTAATACATTAAGCCATTGTCAAATTCTATGAAAATACATACAAAGGGATACAAGTGCATAAGCTTACAACATTACCAAAATTAATGTTTGTCAAACTGTCCTGGATGTTAACCACACGAAATCCAGGAGTTTTAAGAATTAAAACACACCATAAGCATCTTGAGATTAAGAACACAAAGATGAGTGGAGAAAATGCTATACAAAAAACGTGTTCTGTAATTCCTAATCAATAACCACGGTAATAAACAGTACAAAATGGTAGGCATTCATCGTAGAGGAATAAAATTTCCATGTGGAAGGTACCAGTGGAATAAAGAAATAACAATTCCAAATAGAAATACTTTGCTTTAAAGTAATGACACAAGGAAAATCATTTTCAATATGATTTTTTCATGTATATTGTAGCTGAGAACTGATTAAATATAATCTCCAAAAAACAAAAATATATCAACTAAAGACCTTATCTAAAATCTTATAATGACTCACCCATCATATGGTGAACTGGTTTCATAGTATTTAATTTTAAGACTAAATGATTAAAATTAGAACTCACTTTTTAAACAAAACAGAGAGAGAGAGAACTCTCTTTTGCTCTCTCTACAGACAGACACTATTTACTGTCCTCTACAAGAGAAAACATTAGTCAAAGGCAAGGTGACCTAGCCCACCCCCAGCAGCCAAGCACCATTTTTGACAGTAACTGGGGTTAGATTATTCTGTCATCTAAATCCAGAGCAATAACCTGTTTGAGGTGGCGATGAATGTAAAAATACCTACAAAATGATGCAAAGTGTGGATAGTACAAGCATTTCATGGTCCAAAGGCAGGAAATACCTTTGAGAACAAAACAGAGATTAAATGTCATAGCATTTTCAAAATCAGTTTAAAAACAGATTTCCTAATCATACATACCTTACATTTTAAATAACTTGCATTTACGCTAGTCTTTAGCCAACAACTGGCAATAAATATCGATATATACAAAGGAACAGAATATAAATTGCATGCTTATGTATGTACATGTGTATATATGTCTGATCAAGAAAGGAAATAAGAGTATTATCTAATAACTGAAAGAGCAAAACTAAACCCTTTTTCTTTTATTAGGAACCTCATGGTGCATTCTTCTTCACTACTACAATGGCTAAAGATTTTATTTATTCATCCAGAAAAAGATATAGGGTTGTATCTGGTTTTGTTCTAACAAAATATGTGTTTGAATTGATCTAAATCTAAAGTTAACCATCTTTTAAACTTCTCCCAGCTCTCATGGCCAAGAACTAATAGCTCATTTTTATCTGTTTCTTTTTTCCACTATCAGATAAAAAACATTTTCAAAGTTACTTAAATGCATCTTAAAATAGAATTAAGATTTGGTGATTATTTCAGGAAGTTAACTTTTGCTTAACCTACCTGCTTTTTAATCTTATATTTCTATTTTTATTAAAGTATTGAATTTATCCTTCAAAAAAGTCTCTCAAAGATTTTATAGCTTTAAGTAGGCTTCTTTTAAGGCAACTAATTTCAATACTGGAATTCAGAGATTAAGGTGTAATCCCTGTGTGTGAATTTTAATGTTTATAATGCACTTCTCACAGATTGGAAAAATCAATGACAAGACCAACAGGGGCCTGTTTTGCTCAGCATACGTTTTCCTGTCAGGTAGTGATTAATGCTGTGCTCTGTAGAGGGAGACATTACATCCGGGCTAAAACAGACCTAACTTTTACCCTCAGGCAGAAATCTGATTTAAACATCTCTATTTAAAGTGACATTTGTCCTCCCTTTTCAACTGGTTTCCCCAGAAATTCCAGGAGGTTGACTTCATGACCTAAAAACAGCCTGGTGGCTGTGAGCAGTTGTGGCCGCTCTTGCACTTGGGTAAATCTGGGTGCCAGAATCAATCAAGGTGATCCTAACACAGGTGTCCAGCCCTCTACTACAAAGAATCCCATGCTACTTTTCAGCAACAAGAATTTAAGATTCAGAGTTCCGAATAATTCCAGAGTCAGGAACAAACATTTCTAATACATGTTTCCATTGCTGATGATAACCTAGCTATCCTACTGATGCACTAGGTTGCTCCTGAGTCATAAAATTCTTTCACTACACTGATCCAAAATGTCAACTGATTACAAATTCTAGAAATCTAGAAAAGCAACTACTAAAAAACAAATCTCTAGAACAAATGAGAATATGCAAGTAGAAATAGTTTCTTGAACGTCATGTAATAGCTTCCATTAAAAAAACAAAAATGGAAAGCAAAAAGAAAAAAATGTTCACATAACCAAAGTCGCCAAGTAAACAAGATATATGCATATTAAAACAGGCGCCAATATCCTTACACTGTGAAACATGGTAACTTTTGATATTATTAAGCAATTTAGACACTGCTGGCAAGTTCCTACTAACCAAGGTAATCTAATTTCTGCTGCTTTTCAACGTAAATTGATTTCTTTTCTTTTAGCCGTTCTGGTAATTGAACAAATTTATACAACTGTGATGGGATTTTACTTACTACCACACAATGCATAAAATCCTCTACGAAGACAAACTATATTACTTCATAAAACTGCATTTTTGTTGTAATTAAACAAATTGTATTTAAACTTGCTCTGTGCTTCCAAAGCAATCAGCAGCATTTTGCTGTAAGCTGCACTTTACTTGCAGGTGTTAAGCACTTGGTTCCTTCATTCGATCTACCTTTTTTAGATAATTTTTATTTGCAAAACATGGGAGTTCTTTTTCTTAAGAAATAACTTTTCAAAAATTGTTAGATAAGAATATATTGAAAAGTATCTGCAAGCTTTGCGCAGTGGCAGGATCGTAGCCAATGAGGTTTATGCGAGGCGCAATTATTGCTAATTGAAAAGTGTCTGCAAATTATTGCCCACACTTAGTCCATCAGATAAGTGACCTAAAAAGATTTTTTAAGTATTTTCAGTTGATTAGGACCTTTTCTTATGACACAATGAGCCACTTAAATAAAAAGACCTACTTACATCAAAATAGCATTAAGAGATTTTCATAGTTTATAACATATATTTAACAAAACCTATATGTTAAACTCAAAATATCACATTTAAGTCCTGAATAAAATTTAGGAATTACAGACCCTAGTTATACTTATTCCTTTAAAAGTGATCACACTAGGTCAAGAAAAACATCACTATTCTAGGATTCTAATTCTCTAATTCCAATAATTAACATCTCTACGTTAACCCATTTCCTTAACCTTTTTCTTAGAGCATTAAAAAAATTATAATCACTACTTGACCAATCTTGGGTAGTGAAAAGATTTCAGAGAACAGTCTCAATTTTTCTGATAACATCAAGTCTAATTACAGTAATCTGGGTGATTAAATACTTTTCAACCTTTCAACCTTCAATCAAGAATTATTTGAAGAGACGAATATTTAGGTGGGGCTATAGACTAATTAGTGTTATGTAAGAGAGAAGTTAACTTAAGCTAAGATTTTAATCTATCTTTAAAATAAAAACGTTTTAATCTTTCTTGAAAATAGTTACAAAACAGTTATCTATTTAGGTAATGTGAACTAACGTTTAAACAAACTACCTTAGGAACTGATACGACCAAAACATAAACAGGAATTCAAGTCCTTTTCAGGTCTAGCAGCTAAAGTTGCTATTTTTAACACTTGATCAAAATCATCAATTTTCGAAGTGTTTTAGGGAGGCATTTTTGCAAATAATTTGATGAATTTTCTTATAATTATGCATTTTATTTCTAAAGTTTACTAGCTTGAAAATAATTCCACTTTAATATTACATGAACCTCTTCTGCAGAAAAGCAAACAGATTACCTCTCCTTCTCTTCTAAATCAGATCCAGTGACCATCAAGAGGTAAAGTGTACAGCTGCTGAAGATACTTTTTGTAAAAATAGCAATCCTATATGACACTAAATTTTTCAAATTTCCAAAACTGTATGTCATTCCTAATCTAGACACAGTTAACCTGTGCTCTTAAATATCAGCAATTGGGCAAATGGTACGGATTCTTATTAAAATGAAAGCCGACTTCACTCAGGTGAGTACAAGTGTGTTCAGCACACACCTTAGAATAATTGTAATGCTCTCTTCATCTCCTACTACACCTGTCAATAAACCAAGTGTCATTTGAATATTTATGCACAAAAGTTAGGTCAAATAACTATTTTGATAGCAAATAGAGCCATAACGTTTTATTACTATGGTATACAGATTTCTAGTTACCTCCTGACCTACCCAACATCTCAATCTTAGCTCACATATTCCTATATTACTTAAGACATTAAAATTATTTTAAAGTTTTTAATAAAACACAGAAAGCTTCAATAATGATCAAATAAAGATCTAACCCTAAGTAAACCTTGGTTTAAAAGCTCCCCTCTTGCTAATTTTGAGAAAGGAAATGCCCAGAAGCTTGGTGTTAACGTTTCTGCTGATTGTGAAAATTGCAGCAATAAAAACTCCAACTGCTTGTCTTAAATTAAGACTTGTAGTATTCCATGTGAGATCCATATGTTAGTTTTTTTAAGATTTGGAAGTTTTGTTGTCTGCTTTGATGTCACTCTATTAATAAAGCAGAGAGTCAAAAGCCTGGAAAAAATTATATTTATTGGGAATTCTCACGTCAAAACCTGAAGTAATTGGTTTATTCTACCCCACATGATTCAATATTCTGATTTCCCCAACTACCTGCTCCCAGAGCAATCTGCATTTCTACATTCGTTTTCTGTTACTCTGCCAACAGAGTAACCCACAGTGATTGAAAATGGCAGCTGAAGTGCTTCTACAACACATTAATTTTTCTCTAAGTAGTCCAATTTTGTCATCTAAATGTTGAAAAATCTCCTTTTCACTGCATTTTACACCTTTAGAGATTTGCTGAATTCAGGCTCACCATCATATAAAATGAAGAGCAATGTTTTCAAGACAATTTTTAGATTACCACTAATAGCTCTAAAGGATAATGTGTTTTCTTTAAAGCACTCTGCATTCAAAGCAGACTAGTTAACAGCAACTTAAGTGCAATAATAGCAATTACATCACTGTGAGCTTTTTTACCTTGAAAGTACTTCTTAGACAACTGAAGGGATCAGATAAATAAAGTATCATAAATTGACTTCAGGGTAATGATATACAATTTGAATGCCACTAAAAAAACTCATCTTAATCTGAAAAAAGTTATCATCCTATTAAACTGAGGATCAAAATTGTTAGGCAATTAATGATATTTTTCCCTCCAAAATTGTTTATTGGAAAGTTAATTTTTACTATTAAAATAAAAACAAGGGGTCCTGAACATTAGTAAAAAAGCCCTCCTCCAATGTAAGGACATCAATTCACATGCAGAATCAATCAACTATCAAAGGTAAAACTATAAAAAAAAAATGAGCTTACCAATCTCCAAAACCTTCCCTGAGATTCATTTTCATCTTAAAACTAGGTTTTAGGAAATCTTAAGCTCAGTAAATAAAACCAATACTCCCCCATAAGTTAAAGTTAAAAAAGTTTTTCTCCCTTGAATTATCTGCTCTCCATAATGACCCAAATGACCGAAGTACTTGTTCTTACTTGTTTCTTCATTCACGGATATTGAGTTGCTAAAAAATTCAAACAACCTAGCTCTCCGCAAATGTAAGAAAGCATTAGCAAATGAGCTATAAATATTAAGAAAAATAAACCAACTTTAAGCTGAATTCTCGATTTACCATGTTTGATAAAATACAAAAATTTTGAGACAAAACAATCAATATTCAATCAGAATTATCTCTATTTAAGTACAATCCATAAAAAATTTGTGTATTACTTAGAAACCTTTTTCAAACTTACACTTGCAGTATAAGTTGCATTAACAAAGTTCATGTTGAGTTTTTAATATTCAAAACCCTCCACTGATTTTTTTCCTGGTAATTTAGCAAGTGTATTAAAAATCAAGTTTCCTAGGTATAAAAACGAGTGTCCTTTTATCATACGATTTCTATTGTTTTATAGACTAATTATAAGCCTTTCTTTCCCATTTTAGTAATATCACAAAGTGCAGGCCCTAGAAAAGCATTAACTTAGAAGGAAAAGCTTTCTCTCTGCCACAGAAGGGACCCCAAAAGACAGGCAACAGTGACTATCATAAAATAAAAGGTCACCCTTTTTCTAGGAACAAACCATTTATCAATAGAAAATAATTGTCTTGCCATTTGCAAGGGCTCCACAGCAATAGACTATGTTTTTCACTCACATAATTACAAAACAGTGAAAGTTCAGAAACACAGCCTGAATCCACCTCCCTATTTTTACCCTTTACAATTCTGATTGCCCTTTGGGCCTCCGCTTGGACGCAAATGGAAGACAGGCTGAAGTTTTCTCAATTGAGCTGAGGCTAAGAAACCTTTGATATGCTAATAGTCCCCTTCAAACGGTAAGAATTCACACTTGCATTAATTCAGACAATTTGTGCAGAATGATGTGAAATGGCACCTCTTTTAGAGGCAAGCAACAAAAGGAGAGAATCGGAATGTCTGAAGAAACTAAACAACAGAACATTTGTTCTGCAGTATTCTCTCCATCGTGCATAAATTTACTGGAGGGTGGAGGGAGGGACAACAAAAAGTTCCTTAACACACCTGAACAGAAGTAGATTTTCTTAGAAAGGGTTTCTAGAGTATTATAAAGACACTAAATTTAAAATTACAAAGCTACCTTTTACCTAGGTCAAAAGAGTCCCATCACAACTTGGACTGTTGCCAAAGACATCACACAAACTATTCTCTTTTGCTGCTATGGACGCATAATGCCTCCTTAGTCCCCATCTTTTAAGGTCTGCCCAAGATCAAACATGATTTAGTAAGAGACATCCCAACAGGCAATTATTTACCAAACGGATGTGACTTTTCCTCATTGTGCAACTCGAGTAGAGCAAAGAACAAACTCGGTGGGGCCCGTTCCAGACGCAAACACGGACAGGGAAATGAATGGACCAACCACGTCCGTTAAATCTACGCCTCTGGAAAGGGGAAGAGAGGAGAAGCACACATACTGTAAAGAATGCAGAAGAAAATTTAAGCACTGGGGGCGGGGGCGAAGAGGAGTGCGCCTTAGAACTTGGCCTTTGTAACGGGAACCATATGGTTGGTGGCTGCGGCTCAGACGCTCCCAGGCTGCTTGGAGAAGCTGCTAAGCAGCCTGACACCTTTCAAGAAACAGGAGGAAAACATTTCCTCGGTCTGAATCCGAGACTACACAGTTTGCATCAGGAAGAAGGGAATGAGGGGGCCAGAGAAGGGGGAAAGGATGAGGGGGGAGGAGTCCAGAGAAGATGGGGAAAGAAGACGAACACCGCAGGACTTGTCCCTCCAACGCTGCTTTTAGAGGACAGAGTGAACGTAAGATAAAAAATAGATGCAAATCATACGTTCCTTAGCCTCCGCTCAGCGACACTTGGGTATAAGTAAAGCTTCCAGCGATTTCCCCCTAACCCAAGCCCCAGAGTTAGGCGAAATGAACAAACTTTACTGATCCCAAGCGAAGGAGTCTTGCAAGCGTGCCTCCCACTGCTGGGGCGCTTTTGTCGCTTCACTCGCCCTCGCCTCTCCGCCAGAGGGTCGGGGCGCCCCAGCCAATCACCGAGCCCACGCTCGGAGAGTCCGGGGTCTCCCCTGTCCTGGCGCTCCTCCCACGCCTTTTCTCCCCTCCCGGCACCCCATCCTGCAAATCCGGCTTCTGCGGCTCCCAGCCCCACAGCCTCCCCAGGAGCCCACACCCCTAACTTCTGTCTCAGGCCCAGCGCGGCCCGCTGCTGCCCTCTCACTGCGGCCCGGGAGCCTGCCCTCCCCAGGGCCTGCCGGGCCCCGGCCCCGCCACCCGCCCGCCCCGCCGGGCCGCCCCTAATCGTTGCCAGCCCCAGCGCCGGCCCCGCCACATCTGGCTGCGCTTTGCTGTCATCCTCGCCTCTCCACACCGCCTCACCACCGACAAGAAGGAACAACACCCCGCAGCAACTCGCCCAGCCCTCCCCCACCGTCCACTCCCCCTGAACTCGTTCCAGCGCTCGGCCTCGCCGCTCCACTTACAGCCCGGGACGGCTCTGCCGGCGGCGCGCTGGGGGACAGGGACGCGATCCCCGCCCGGCCTCGGGCCCGCACCCCGAGCAGAGCAGCCCCTCCCCAAGCGGGCTGCGAAAGGGCGAGCCGCACCTCCCGACCCAAGCTTCCAGAAAATCTAAAAACGCATAACCCCATCCGACTGCCCCCTCCCCGGCACCCCTGCCACTAGACTGCCGCCTCCAGAGCGTTCCAACACTCCCGAGCAAAGGAGCAGCGGGGGGACGGAAGTGCGAGTTCTGCGGATCGATTTCTGCAGAGGGGAGGTGGGGAGAGGGGGCGCAGCCCGAGAAGCGCGGGTCCCCCCCCCGGCCCGCCGAACAGAAACAAACAGCCCGGCCCAACTCACCCGCAGCCCCCCGCCACCCCCAGCATCCACCCCCGGGCAGGAGGCGCCAAGCAAACAGGTCTCCGGGGCCCGGCACAGAGGCACATTGTTCGCTCCTGCGGCTCTTACCTCGCTCGGCGAGAGCGCCCCGGGGGCGGGCCGTCTGGCGCGGGGGCCGCGCGGGGAGAGGCGCGGAGCCCAGCGGCGACCCCGGCCGGCGAGGGCCGAGGCCGGCTGCGAGCGGGTCTCCGGCCGCCGAGTCCGCGCGGGAGGCAGCGCCGCGGCTCGGCGCGTCCTCCTGCTCGGCCGCCGCCGCCGCCTCCTCCAGCCAAGCAGCCAGCGCCGGGCGGCTCCTGGGGTTAGGTCAACATTTTCCCGCAGTGTCCCGCACGCCGCTCCGCCAGAGGAGTCTTTGCCACGCGCGCACACACCCCCGGACCGCACTCTCCCTTCGCAAAACCAGCAATTCGGGGATCAGAGCGAAAGGGGTGGCGGGGGCAGGAGCCCGACAGAGGTGCGCAGACTTGGGAGTCCCCTCGGAGCGGCGGC
Organism: Ceratotherium simum simum; assembly: GCF_057802395.1. NCBI lineage: Eukaryota > Metazoa > Chordata > Mammalia > Perissodactyla > Rhinocerotidae > Ceratotherium > Ceratotherium simum. The sequence goes on from NC_141901.1 coordinate 81,487,903, forward strand.
CGCGGGAGGGGCGCGCGGCGGCGCGACGCCAACTCAGTGTGTCCGGCGAAGCCCCTCGGCCCGCCGTGCGCGCCGACCCTGCGGCCCGGGGCGGGAGAGCGCGGCGGCCCCTCCTCACATTGCGGGGCTCCGGGCCGAGGCTGAGCGGCGATCTCTGCCCCACGAAAGGCTGACGGCGAGGACTCGGGCTCGGGCAGCAGGGAGGTGCAGGGAAGAGCCACGCCACGCACAGCAGCGGCGGGGAGATGCCCCCCAACAATCCCAAGGAATTCTCCGGTAAGCTCCCGCTTTCGCCCCGGCACCTCTGCGTGTGTGTGAGCGGAGAGAGAGGGAGAGCGAGAGAGAGGGAGAGAGACGGGGGAATGCGAAGTCCTGACACAGACTCGCGGGGAGGTCTGAACTGGAGTCACCTCCAGCCTCCTCCTCCTCCTCCTCCTCCTCCTCCCCACCTCCCCACCTCCCCACCCCCCCGAGTCCGGCTAATCATATCAACATATTAGCGTGTACAGCGGCAAAGGACAAATCTCTCCCCCCTGATTTTTCCAGCCAGGGGCTCAGGCAAACTCAAAAGAAGATTACAGGCAGCTAAGTACAAAACGCGGAGCAGATAATCTATAACTCATTGCCGCCCAATGGCCATTTTCCACTCCATTTGAGCAGCTGCGGCGGCAGTGCGCCCGAGCCGGGGGGGAGGGGAGCGAAAGGGGACACTTACGGGCTCGAGCTGTTCGGGCGGCGGCGGCCCGGCAGCCGCCCGAGGACAGGCCGGCCCCGGCTCCGCCGGCGGGGCGGCCCCAGGGCTGTCCAGGCGGCGGCGGCGGCGAGGGACGCGCGCACCCGGCCGCGGAACGCGCCCGGGAGGCGGCCTGCGGCGGCTGGCGCCCCTCCCCTCTCACCCCGTCCGCTCGCCCCCGCCCCAACCCCGGGTGCTCTGCGTCCAGCCTACCCCCCCATCAACCCATCCTTTCAACCCCTACCCCCAACCCCCCGCAAACTCCACTCACTGCGCGCTCGGTCCTCCGCGCGCTCCGCCGGCGCGCGCTCTCCATCTTGTGCACACAGACGCGCTTTAAAAACATTTATTTTATTTCTGGAACGGGGTGAAGGGTATTTGGGAGACCGCGGCGGAGCGCGGCGCGCCGGCTGGCGGCTCGGGGCCCACTCCCCTCTCCCTTCCAGGCCCAGGAGCTTGCTCCTTGCCTGCACTTCGGAGAGGCGCCCAGGATGCGTCTTTTACCCACCCCGTCTCCAGGTTTCTCTTTTCTCCACGCCGCGAGCTGGAGGCCCCGAAACTTTTAGTTTCCGCAGCCCTCCTTTTGTGTGACGGCTTGGAGGAGAAAGAACGTCTGTTCGCCACGGCTGCCTCCGTCCGGCTGCGGCGCGCCGGGGACGCTCCAGGGTTAATGCGTCTTTGATACCTGAGATTTCCGGCGCGCTCGTTAATGAAAGTTACATTTTTTAAAATTGCGATGACTTTTGCTTTGTAGTCACAGAGAGCTAGCCAAACTTTGACTTTATTGACTATATTTCACAAGAGCGTTTTGTTTGTTTTTGATTAAACCCACCAGGATAAGCAAAGGAAGGAAAGGAGACTACAAGGCTCTTTACTCGCAAGTGCATTCATCGTGCTGTTAGGTCTGTTTCCCTCATTTCCTTACATTGAAACTGCTTTTGCTCTTGTCCTCTGACCACACTTCCTTGCACCTCTCTGTTGGTAGTGTCAGCAAACAGCCAGGCAGCGCCCACGACGGACCCCAGCTAAAGAGAACAGACCACGGCGAGGCAGATCATGCTTGAAAATGTTTAAAAGCCAGTTAAGTGTCCTCTGCATAGGAGGAAAATCAAACCTGGATTTTTTTTTAATTACGAAATTTCTGAGCTGAAAGTGACGAAGTTTTCAGTTGCGTTTCTAAATCACTGATTTTACTCATGAATGCAGCCATCAATTAAAGAAGCATGTTTGCCTTGGTTTTCAAGAAAAACTGACTCTCCAAGATTTAAAACCTCTAGAAAATAGGATGAAACTTGAGCTTCTTTGCTTTCAGAAACAATATGTACTTTCTGTTGCTGCGGGTATGTTGCAGTCATCATACTTCAGAAATCATTTCAAACAACAATGTTATTAAAATGTCAACAGCAGATTGAGCAAAAGACATGAAGACTCTAAATACCTATCAGTTTTTTGTCACAAAGCCAGATATTTGTAGTACTAAAGTAAATCCAGCTATTGCTCAAGTTTGTTCTCGACTTGTAAAAAATCATAAGTTAAAAGTAAATGTGCAAATAACTGAAACATGGTCTTTTGGTTGGTTCATTATAATTCTCAAATTAAAACAAGAATACTTGATCAAATTTCTTTTACTTAATGTATTGATGTTTTAATACTCTCACCATTCCAAAAGATAAGAGGAGCCACTTAGAGCATTTGTGCTTTAAACTACATACACACATCCGTTTGGAATTTCTTAGATAACATAATTCAAATATTATCAATGCAGGATATAAACTAGTCTGAAAAAAACACACTTGTGCAGAGCTGGTGTGAAACCTTATTACATACTTAAGTTTTTACATCTGTTGAAATTTATATGTACAACAGCTCTATCCAGGAAAATTAAATCAGGCTACTTTAAAGTAGTTGAAACGAAGGCAGAATTATGGAATTCTCAGATTTCAAAGGTCATTTATATCATAGTCTCTTTTGGAATTTAAAATTATTTTATCCAGGATTGTAAACCAAAATATGTCAAACTAATAATAATTTGCATTCACTGAAAAATCTTAGCCCTTTCTTTTGTTCATCTTTGAAGGTTTTTCACTCATCTGGGCATGATTCACAAGAAGCCCCAATGAGTGCATAGATTTGTCTAATCCTATTTTCTTTTGGGAGGCAAAACTTGGGCTGAAGTTTTTATTTAGCAAGCTTAGTAAGTCATCAATAGAAATTTTTGCCTGAATTAAGCTGGCCATATGTTGGCTCATTTGCTTATTTATTTAACTCTCTCAGAAAGAATCTCTGGAGGAACCCACTGTCTGCATTTCATACGTCTGACATTCTTTGATGCTCAGGACATGAGTGAGTCACCCTCCACTATGTTCCTAAAGAGACTACATCACAAAAAAAGGAGGATGCATGGGAGGGGGAAGAAGTTGCCAGAAGGGGGTTAAAACTGTAGGGAGTGGAAAATGTCTCATACAGGTTTTTAATTTTAATTCAATAGGATATGTATTTTACGGAGTTCAAAGGATTCAACACTTTTTTCCTAAGAATATAATAAGCTTGCTATGTTTTTAAAGTTACATCTAAGTGTATTCCTTCTCTAGAATAATGTTTTAAATATTAAAGAATGTTTAATATTTCCTTGCACTTTACAAATAATAATGTGTCAACCTTCTTTGTATCCACAAAGACTTGAAACGGAGCTTTTAATTGCACTGATATAGTCAAGATTAAGCTGTTAGCCACAAACCTGCCATTGCAAAGGAACACTTAAATGACACACACACATCCAGAAAGCATAATTTGCCTGACACTTCATGACAATTCCAAACATAATTTATAACAATACAGGTGTTGTGGTAGAAAAAAAAACATGAAATGAGAAGCTTAATAATGTCTGCAGATGTTAGCAAGTTAAGGGGAGTTGGAGTATATTATGCATTCTCTGCAATCCAATCAATTTAACTACTCAATCTATATTATTATTTAAGGAATGGCAAAATCATTGACTTATCCATAATGCTTGCTAATTGTTTTTAAAAATAAATTCTACAAAGGACAAAGGAAACACCCATTTCCATTTGTTTTATGTTAAATCAACATCTAACCACTCACGGTGATTTCATTCAAAGAAAACAGAAGGAACTCATTAGCTTATGTGGTTAGAGAGATTGATGGGCTTCAAATATTTTAACCATACATGTTTTTTCCAACTGTAGAAACTCATGTTTTTAATTTAAGCAACTTTAAGAAACTAAAGATTGTTTTATTCAATGAGTTCACGTATTTCTGACACAGAAATTATGCTAATTTTTAAAGCTATTTACCATCCGAGCATCTTTGTTTAGAGGGAAGTGATGAGGTACTTGTCAAAATACAAGTGTGAAGAACAATAGTTTGGGTACCAAATTAAAGAACCTGAAGACGTATGAAAATGGGCATGGTTGCAAAATACTGTGATTAGTAAAAGCCAGTAGAGCACATGAGTCACTTTGTCACTGCCCCACTCTGGCAAACTTGGATATAGATAAGCCAGTTCAAAAAGGGGCTACATGGGGGTGGGGTGGGGAGCAGATTGGGGACTTGATAGTGGGCCAAAGATTGTGTGAAGTTTGAGCTTCCCAGATGTAAAGATCTATCAATGAGGGTAGTTTGTATTCAGTATGGGGAGCACATTTTGCCTGTGATGAGAACTCTGTGAGAGTTGTAAAATAAAGCAAACAAATAAACGAAAAACATGTGAAACTGATCTAGTTTCTAATACAGAAATAGAGGTAAAATTAGCCAGATTTCATCCTAAACTTAATCAGTTCGCTTTTCTTCTTTATTACTGTTCAACGATGCTTAGTGCTGAAACTAGTTTTCCCTACTCTAGAAAAGACATATTTCAAAGCTCTAGAGCAGATGAAAGCAATATGTGAATACCAAACGTAAGTAGAACTGGTTGAGAGTTGCTAGCTTTGTTTTTCATTTTAGCTTCACCACGCATGTAGGCTGAAAAGAAATCAAAACTCATTTTCCATGAGAGCAGAAACATATGAAAGCATTTGGCAAAGCCAGTAAGTTTCTAACTATTCTCCGTGCTCTCTCCAGGCTGAGTAAATCTTTGTCCAAGAAGGCCAAACCTTATCTAAAATGGAGCGATGCAGTCTCCAAAAGTAATGACAGTTTAAACTATAGTATAAATATGATTATGATGTACTGTGCTTAATGACATTATTTAGAAGTGTATAATTACGTTATTAAATATGTATTATTTTGTAATTAATACTTAAAAAAAATCCACCAATACACCTAGTAGCATGACTCTTTCTGTGCAGTGTTTATATATGTATAACTGTATATAAAGGATTATAAAATTTTTATACCATTGCCATTATGATACTCAAAAGTAAGCAAATTAAAAAAGATATCCCTCATAATCGTTGTTCCACTGAGTCTTACACAACTCAGTTAGTCTTTCTTTCCCATAGATTGTTCCCATAGCGTGTGTTAATCTCTGTACCTTGAGGATTTTCTATAATTGGGTCTTATAGATCTTCTGCTATCAATGTTTCTGTCAAACCATGAAGTGTAACTATAAGAACACTCACTTCATACAAAGCTGTCTGTAACTTCCTCTAATAATTATTTTGTTCATCATAAATACTCATAACCAAATGTTTTCTTATTCAAGTATGTAGTTTAAAAATAGGCCTCTCCATCCCCCCCCCTTTTTTTTTTTGAGGAAGATCAGCCCTGAGCTAACATCCATGCCAATCCTCCTCTTTTTGCTGAGGAAAACCGGCTCTGAGCTAACATCTATTGCCAATCCTCCTTCTTTTTTTCCCCAAAGCCCCAGTAGATAGTTGCATGTCATAGTTGCACGTGCTTCTAGTTGCTGTATGTGGGACACGGCCTCAGCATGGCTGGAGAAGCGCTGCGTCGGTGCGCGCCCAGGATCCGAACCCCGGGCCGCCAGTAGCGGAGCGCTCGCATCCAACAGCTAAGCCATTGGGCCAGCCCCTCCCCATCCCTTTTTAATATATGTAAACCTCTGTCAACAATACAGATGAAATTTCTTTCAATTTTTAAAAAAAATTGTTGAGGGCCGGCCAGTGGCGCAAGCGGTTAAGTGCGCACGCTTCGCTGCTGTGACCCGGGGTTCCCAGGTTCAGATCCCCGGTGTGCACCGATGCACTGCTTGTCAGGCCATGCTGTGGCGGCATCCCATATGAAGTGGAGGAAGATGGGCACAGATGTTAGCCCAGGGCCAGTCTTCCTCAGCAAAAAGAGGAGGATTGGCAGATGTTAGCTCAGGGCCAATCTTCCTCAGGAAAAAAAAAATTGTTGAAATTAAACTAAGAGGAACCTAAAATCACCACTCTTTGTTTTAAATATAAGACATTTGAATGGACAGTTCGTGGTAAAGCGTCATGCATTGCTTGAGTGAGAACAAAAGCAAGGTAATGGGTTAATAGTAGAGGCAACTCCACTCCATTGAATCTAAACCCTCAAAGATAACCAAAGAGCAATTTTACAGAAGTCCAAATTGAATTTTTAGTGCCTCTGAGAATATGACTTTGATTACTCACGTCATAGTTCATGAAGTTTTGTAGTCCAGCAAAACTTGCAAAAAGCTTTTAAGAGTCAGGAAACAAACTCTTGGCATTTTAGAAAGTGAGTCAAAGATAACAATTATATCACACTGCTAGTATTTTCATGTTAGAATACCTTAAAGTTTCCTTAATGATACAGCATAAAATAATAATTGTAATATATAGTCTTAATATTTTTTAAACACAAAGATTGTTTTGTTTTAGTTTTGAAAATATTTTATAGTCTAAAATTGTGTAACGTGACGTGTTCGACCTTGGCTTTGGTTACTCCTGATCATATAAATTAGCTGTTACTAACGTTTTTCATTATTTTGTTCTATAATTAGTATGATAGTTATTTTTAACTCTGCTTATCTGCTTTATTTTAAAAAAGCCTTTATTTGTTTTGTATTTTTTCATAAAAATAAATTTGAGCATGTGGAAACTAGAAAAGTAATTTGCAAAGATTTTTCTTCTAAACCTAGCTTTCATCATAGTTTCTTGATAAGATAATAGAATGTTGCCATCTCTATTTTCAAGAATAATTTAAATCTTTATAATTAAGTTTTCAACTTATTGCAACTCATTACAATGCATTCTTAAGGTCACTCTGAAATCAATCATTTAGGTCCTAGACCAAACAATGATGTAATAGGCATATGTTTTTGTGATAAGTAAAAGTGCCTTAGAAAAGAATCCATTTTCTTTAAAATTAGCATCCAAATTTAGAATCACACTAAAATGTCATTTATATCTCAAAGGAGTACTGAAATGATTTGTTAATGATAAGGTTTTGTTAAGCGATATTCAATGAAAAAATTTTGTTTTAGGTTAAAAAATAAAAACACATAAATAACATCTCCAGCTAGTCCACATTAAAAAGAAGTTGCTGAACCATCACCTGGATAACATATTCATTGAATGGTTTTGTGTCAGTGATGGAGATGTGTAGCACTGAACCATCCACACTCTTATCCAACTATCCTGGTTACCAAAATCACATATCTACAATATAAGGAAAGAAGATCAAAATTAGTGCATTAAAAGAGTGCCCCCCTTCATTTTGGAAATGTAATTTATGACACCAATTTAATTAGTACTCTGTTCTTACTACCTGAATTAATGACCCAAATTCAGACCACATATATTTCATTGTTCAGACAATGTAGAATACACTGCAAGAAAAACTAATTTCCTGTTTATTATCTAATGATAATTGAAACACAATAATTCATTAAATTACTGTGTTACAGCTATGTATGAAGTGGCATGTCTCAAAGAAAGAGGTCTTGCAACTACAGGAAAAAAATATTCATATTTTGTTAAAATGAAATTAGAGAAAAGTTGAGTACGAATGCTAGCTATAAAATGTAAATTGAGAAATCCAAGAATGTGAACTATTTTAGAATAATATGGATCCTCAGAAGACTATCATTTATCATTTAAAAATAAACTTATGGGTAATCAAATAAGGAATCTGAATAATATTTAAAAGAATGAATTTTGACATTTCATATAATTACTCAATATTTACTTTCTCTCCAGTGCCCTATTGCAAAATGATTTTAAATATGACATATATAAATCAAAATATTTTATGCAGGTATAGATTTGAGATGATAATGCTGGCTTATTTGTTTATATTGAATATTTCTATACAAGAGGAAATCATGTAACGGCAAAAATAGATACTAGATTAAATATTTAGAAAATTAACTTTAACTACTTAGGTAAATTTATAGCTTATCAAAATTTGGAGGTAAAATGTTACACCTTATAACTGAGGGAAGTCTGTCTTTGCCTCAATTTTCCAGTTAATGAAAGAAGTGTTTAAATACTCTGTAGTTAGATTATTAACTTCTACAAAACTGAAACAGATGTGTGTCTTAGTATGCCATTAAATTTATGATTTACATAGAACCCTTACATAGAGCTGAGCAGAGGCCAATGATTCTAATTTGCTCTAGATTTACAATAACCTGATCTGGTCTTTGTAAGTATTGAAACACTTTAAACAAAATTAGAAAGCAGTTGTGCTTTGTGTGATTAAAGATGCAATTCCCTTTGGAGTAATGAGAAAAGTTAGAACATGTTTCTTTCTTTATGGATGTTTCTATTATAAACACCAGTGCTATACATTATATATTTTTGTTACTATGATTTCCTTGTTTTTAATTATAAAATAAACCAATTGAATTTCACTGGAGTCTCAAATTGAAACTATGCCAAAATTTAGCTGAAGAATGTGTATTGAGCTTCATAAAAATCCTTAAAATTTTTCCCAGGGTCTTAAGGTCTTGTTATACAAATACTGGTTCACCATAATTTTCTAGAGCAAAACATCTTTCTAATTAAGACCTACACAGCAAAAAGACTTGAGTGCTAAATACATTTCAAACTCTAGAAAACAACATATATAAAATTGCTCAGGACTAATGATTACTGGGTTTATATAAACTATAAATATAAAAAACTTAGTCTATTTTATCTCATTACACAAATAACAACATTTACATCACTATTATTTAAACCTTCTTCTACTCTGCTTGGTGAATTATAATCCATCAGCTCCTAAAAATCAAATCTATAAAAATACTTTATTTTAAACACTGTGAATACTGTTTCCTTAAAAATCAGTCAGAAATGTTGATATAAATATCATTGTAAGCATTTGTGTGTATATTTATGTGTATAGAAAATCAGTACCTGCAAAAGTATTAATTCATTAAAAGTTTCTCTCTCATAAAACCTTTATTAGCCCTTGAAGTCTTTGCCACTTCATATAAAATGATTTATCTTTTGAATAACAAGGTTCCATTAATCTGTTTGACAAAGGAATTTTTAAATCATTTAAATAATTTATTTGAATGAATTATTTAAATTCTGTAAAATATATATACGCACATGTATATGTATATATCTGTCTATATATTTGTGTTCTGGCACAATATCACGGAAGAAATACAAAATAGAAATCAGAATACATTGTCCTTGACGCTACCAGTGTGACTTGGTGTTGTTGCAGTGTGTTCTTTGATTGCCCACTGTTTGCATAGGTCCCCTGTGAGAGGGCCATTTGTGCTACATTTGGCACAACCGGGTGGTTTAATGTCAGAGAAACGTGCACATGATTTTCTATATTCATTTTTAATTTTGCATTTTTACTGAGATTGTAGGCTGACATGTGTTCCAAAATGTAAGGATAATAAAGGCAATTATTCAGGGCTCATAGAAAACCTGCCCTCCTCAATTCAGTGCTCTAGGTGCCACTGGAAAGTGGTAAACATGCTCCCTCTCCAGAGAAATAAATCATTTGTGGAAACAAAGGGCAAATACACATGGAAAATAAATAAGAATATACACAAAAATTTATAAGCAAATACGCAAAACTAATTAAGACATAAAGATTTATATAATATGCTTAATATGCATGGCATTCAGTAATTTTAACTATATACTATTTCTTCACAGACTATTACTTCACAAAATTTTCTCTCAGATAGATCTTATTGTTCTTTTCTCCCCTGAAGATGCATTTTTACTCATAAAAATAATGAAAATGATTGAATAATCCCCCAACTTTGGTGAGGTTATAGAATAAATTTGCGACAGGTTCTCATCAATTTTATTTTTCAACAGGCGGGAAAATAAGCTTTCACTTAAGTATCTCCTCCACAGAGCAAAACAAGTAACCTTTTTACCTTCTAGTTTTTACCTTCAAGTCACCTTTCTTTTGGAAAATCTATCTGGTTTTTCCTTTGTGGTACTGTTCCCCTCTCCATTACATCAGGTTTTGGTGAGTTCATTCAGGTTGTGTTTCAACAAATTCTTTTTAATTTACCAGGGAGGTCCTAATTTTATACATGTTAAAATCTCAATCTATGTTGTGTCATTTAGTAAACTTTGAAGCCACTATCTTCTCCAGTCCTTCTCCCACTTATCCAACCATCCATAAACCTAGCTAAACACTATACCATTTTATACCCATTGCTCACAACACTTAAACCTTATGAGAAGCCCTCAGCAGTCTAATGTAACCTTTAAAGGCCTCTGATATACCAAAATAGCATCATGAACTCTTAGGGAGACGACAGTCTTTACAAAGACTGTTCGATGCCTGGAACTTCCTCTCTGGAATCACCTCCCTCTCTGCCCATATTCTAGTATCTAGAAACGTAAATGGCCCCCAAAATACCTCCAAGTTGTGTGATACAAGAAGTAATATTATACTGTTCAGAATGGTACTCACCAATGAGACAAAGTAATTTTTGAAACACTATACCTACTCTCAGATTTTTGAAAAACAGAGGCCTCCTTAGTGTTTAGCAAAGGGCCTCAGCTGTAGTTGAGTGTTGAAAAGTATTTATGGAATAATTGAATTAGAATCCTATAATCTGAATACTATTATATTATTTAGGTCAATAATAAGGCTACTTGCTATCCAAATATTGTAGCATTGCTTTGCTGATATGGCTATTACAAGTCAAATAACCTAGAAATCTTACGCAAATGTTCTTATCACAAGGGTACATATAAACGCATGCACATAAATTTACTTATTAACAAATCCATTTAGGCAATTTATTGAAATATTTTTATAGGCCATATGTAAATAGTTTAATATCAGCATAAATTAGTGATTACAATGAAAATTTTAGTGTTTTCAAAAAAATTAATTTAGAAATGATGTTTGTATATGTGTGTGTTGGGAAGGTGGGAAATAGTTCAACGAAGGCAGGAAATGAACACATTTCAGTTTTTGAATTCAGAGAATTGAACTTTTCAAATTCAATTGAAAAGTTAGCTGTCTGTCCCATTTTACCCAGAACAGTCATTTTCCCTTCTACTTTTCCTGTCCCGACAACTTGTAAGATAAAAATGTGTCTAAGGAACCTCAGAAATTAGAATCAATGGGACTTACATGAAGCTTTTCAAGGGTTATATTTTGGACCATGTCACTTTAGTTTTAAAGGCAAAACATCTGACATTTTATACATTATGGTAAAAAGTAACATACTTCCATCTTAGCTCATTTATGATTTACTTACTAAGCAGTTAAAGACTGGAACCCTGCTTCAAAGAGCCAAAAAGCATTTTAACCAATTTTTTCCTGCCAAATCACCAGCAAATTTAATTAATATTATCTTTTTTTTTTTTTTTTAGATTTTATTTATTTATTTTTCCCCCAAAGCCCCAGTACATAGTTGTCTGTCATAGCTGCACATCCTTCTAGTTGCTGTATGTGGGACGTGGCCTCAGCATGGCTGGAGGAGTGGTGCCTCGGTGTGCACCCGGGATCCGAACCCGGGTCGCCGGCAGCGGAGCGCACGCACTTAACCGCCAAGCCACGGGGCCGCCCAATTAATATTATCTTAAAGAGTGGATTAATTAATCAAAATTTCCAAGGAAGGTGTTCTGATTTTCTGCTGACACTTTAAATGCTGTTTCTTTTTGTTTGCATTCCTGTTTTTTAAAAAATCTTTCCGAAATATACTGCTATAGTACTTTGCTATCTAAGAAAATCATACTGAATATCATTTTATCTTTCTTTGCTGACATGGAATTTTTCAGTGTTGAAGGATCATCAAAATGAACATTGATTATCATAGCACTTATTACACATCGTTATATTTATTGATTTACTCCTCCCCCACCAGACAGTAAGCTCCTCAATATCTCCCTAAACTTGATGTGCCCAGCTCTTAGCATAGCCTACAATGAAGGCCACAAACTACTGGCCTGTATAAAATCTAGCCCACAAGTGTAATTTATTGGCCCACAGATTCTGAGTCACACAGTGTTTTTTGTTTTAATCCATTATTTGTCAATTTTTAAATATTAGGAAGTTTCAATCAAAATATGGATTTCCAGCTTCTGAAAAAAAAAATGGAAAGATCCAGCAACATTTGGCATACATTACCTCATAACAGCATTCAGCAGCAGGGGCCTTCCCTTTTTAAGGAAACATGCGCTCTCTGCCTCACCACATTCCCCACTATTCCCTATTACCTCCTCAAAACCAAGGCAAAGTATCTTTGCAGTGAATCACCTGATTTGTGATAATGTTTTGTGTTCTACTTTAACAGTGGCGTTAAAGGAAAGTGAAATGTGTCTTCACCTGTATCTCTCTAAAGTGGGAAATAGAAAGATAGATCAAGAGGATGAAGTGTTTCACCCAAGTGCACTTCACTCATTAACTTTTTCTTCCTGGCTTCTGTAAACATTTTAATTTTTGAGTTCCAGTGGTCAATAATTTATATGAGAACGAGTGTGTGACTAATGCTGTCAATATACATTATAAGATATGAAGAAATGTATTGAATTGTAGCAATAGCGCTTTACTGTGTTCAAAAGATTTGCAGAGATACCACCTCATTTGTGCACTTACCATATAGCTCAATATTGAAGTTCAGTGCTCCCTTACTCTTACTGATTGGCTTAATTCTCCCTCTACTTATATTCACATTTACCAGTTTTCTCTTTTTCTCCCCACTTGACACCACTTTCCACCACTCTTCCACTGATGTTTACTCTTGCACTTTCTTTTCCTGCTGTTCAGTTTCCTTACATGGAAAGATCCCTTGACAGTAACAAATGATTCTGATTATTTTTGTATTACCTAATGTCCCATAAGTATAGTTCATCAAGGGAGGACAAATGAGAGGAGTAGGTCTTTTTCAACCAACCAAACAAATGGAAGCAAACAACCTTTTAAGGATTAATACATATAGTTTAAAAGACTTATTAGTTAAATAAGTAATTAAGACACGCTAATATAGCAGAAACAGCTAAACACAAAGTGTTTTAAGGCAAACAAGCTAAGCTTTTAGTAAAAATTACTACAAGTAATTGATGGTATCAGATGTGTTCAAAAGGTATTCTTTCTTAAGATTATACTTTTCAAAGGGACTGTTTACCTAGAATGGAGATTATCTACTGAATCTGAGTTAGGAACTTCTTTTTTCTTCTCTCTCACATGTTGGGAGCTAGGCTTAGCTCTCTCTTCATTGGCCAACATATTTTTACCATCCCAAATTTATATTATTTTTCTTATTTGTGAGTATTATTAATATTATTATCATTCTCCCTAATGTTATTTTATATTTTCATATACAAATTTTTGGTATGATGACAGGTCAAAACATGGAATATAAATATTTTATATAAGTATGCCAACTAGAAAATATGATCATAATGAATTACTCCGCAAAGTAAGAATCACCTATATTAAACCTGCTGGTTTTTAAAAATTCCTACAAATTATATTGTTTGCATAATATCCTTTGTATCAGTTAAAAATCCTGATAATAAATACTTTCTGAAAAGACCTTTTGTGCTCATTGAAGTAGTCTTATTGAAATACTGCTTTCGGGCCGGCCCGGTGGCTTAGCAGTTAAGTGCACGCGCTCCGCTGCTGGCGGCCTGGGTTCGGATCCCGGGCGTGCACCGACGCACCGCTTCTCCAGCCATGCTGGGGCCGCATCCCACATGCAGCAACTGGAGGGATGTGCAGCTATGACATGCAACTATCTGCTGGGGCTTTGGGGGAAAAAATAAATAAATAAAATCTTTAAAAAAAAAAAAAGAAATACTGCTTTCCTCTATTTAACAATTTTATAAAACTTTCAACTAACTATTCTTTTCCTAATTTTGTTTCAGAGCACACAAACACCTGCCTACCATTTTATTAAAGAATTATCTAAGCAGCTTCACCATTAAAACTTTATTAGAACAATTATATCTGTCAATTGTTGAGACAGATCCATTTAAAAGAAAATCATCACAAAAAATTTCCCGTGCAACCTAGAAACTTATGTTGGCATATATGATTGGACCCACTTCATATTAGAAGTTTCCTTTTTTTTTTCACTAAGCAAGGCTCTTCTAAATGACAAAAATAAGATTGAGCTTCTAGTAATCATAGTATTTATTTTTCAAAAATTTTGCCTTCTCTCCTTTTCACTTTTCCTGCCAAATTTTAAGATAAAAGATATATTCAATTCATAAAATTGGATAATAAATATGGCCAGTTAGTGTGTGTCCATACTAAAAAGTATGAAAATTTTTTACTGTTATTTTTGACTTAACCAAACACATACGTTGAGAAGTGGAATTTCTTTTCTTGGTGCTTACTAAGCATCCCATGAGGCTCTACCTTGCTGAAATCATTTATGTTCACTTCTTACTTAAAATTCTGCAATTTGGCACAGTCAAGAATTTGGTCAATACCATTTTAAATCACTTTGCTCTGCAAAAGTTTTTGAAATACCACCACTAAAGAGCTTGACATATCCTTCCAAAAAAGCTACAGACGTTACTTTTTAAAAATAAAAACTATACTGAAGATTAACCTTTTCTTCTCCCTTACTTTGAAAAAGATCTATTGAAAAAGATCTGAAAGGGGCCTCATAAAGTAAAGTATAAACTCACTTTACTTTGGTTAATGTTAATTTTAAGATGCTTTAGAAAAATTTTTTTTAGAGAAGCAACATAACTTAAAATTTGTTTTACTTAGAATTCTAAAAACTTAGAATTTGGACCAGACCACCTGGGTTAAGATCTCAGCTCCACCATTTTCAGTCTGTGTGCCCTTGAGCAAGCTATAGAAGCGCATCTTTAATTAACTATTTCTTTCTTTCCTCGTTTATAAAATAGGGATAATAATTACACATATTTTCTAGTGTTGTTGTGAGGGTTATATGAATTAATACAGGTAGTACCTGGCACATAGTCAGTCCTGAAATATTTGCTATTATTTTAGTACCATTAATAGCATAAAACAGTTGACAATTCTTCAAAATGCTGCTACATAAGTGCCTAAAATTGTACAAGCTATTGTGGAACAATTTTGAACATTCTGAGATATTCTCAAATATTGGGTCGTATTATAGCAAAGAATTTTAGAAGTACATTTTGAAGTATATAGCATTATATTGATAACATAAAAATTTATCATGTGTATGCCAGTGTTGTTACTGGTACGTTTGATTGTTATTTTAAGTTAGCAATTTGAAGAATCCAGTCACTCTTAGTTATGTTCATAGCTTATGATTTTCATTCTTATTTAGTCAAAAGTACTTAGTTTTTCCTTAAATCTGTAACATTAGAAGAATATCTGGTTAAACTTATACTCTGAAAGAGCTAAGTACAATTGAAGACGGTTCTCTATTAGGAACCCTAGTTTTTATTTATTAATTTATAACCCTTCATATTCCAAAAAGATTTAAGAAGGTTTACAAACAAATAGAAATAAAAGTAATAAGAGTAACTAAGACTGGTGAGGAAAAGAGAAAATAAAGACTGGAAAGGAAACAGCAGGAAAAGTCAATATTAGGCAATGTATGCCTATATGCATGCGAGGCTCAGATTTGCCTTTAGTCTTTCTAAGGGCCACATAAAGAGAAGGGCTAATATAAGATTCCCAGTGCCCAGCAAATGCATGACCCAATGGTGAGACCTGAGAGAACCCTGACTAAATGGTGAAGCTGGGAGAATTGCTTGTCCTCTCGTCCCTTGTCTACTTCTGGTCCAGCCTCCTGCTGTTTCTTCTCTACTGCTGGAGTTGGTACAGTCTGGTTTTGCCTCTGCTGCAAAGATGTCCTTCCTTCTTTCCTCTGTTATTCCAACAACAACAACAAAACCTACCCAAAAGCTAGTTTAACTCCTTTCTAAGCTAAGTTACCTAGGGAATCCTATACATACTTCCAATGGCTCATTCTGGCAGATTCTTAATAGTAAGGAAGGCATTAAAATCTCTAGAAGGACTTGAGGGAGTGGGGAGAAAGACCCAGGTAGTTTTGGTAGAGTGTTTCTCATTTCCGCTGCCAACCCCTGGGAAACATTGCCTTAAAGCAACTGATAGAAGATAACTAAGTTTAATGAATTAACCCATCCTAGCAGGAAAAATGATAAACTCAGAGGAGAAAGACAATGGCCCCACTGGGTCTAACTAAGATATACTACTAGTTAACAGCTGGGTTCTAATTCAGGGAATAGTTTACAATTAATTTTTTAAGTATATCTATTTTACTGTAGGCCACGGAATAAATTTTGGTGTTAGAAATTATCCCCCTATTAGTATATTGTACTAATGAAATAATAAGCTTGATTTCTCAGGTTATTTGAGGATATGTCTTCTTGGATTTGCCATGTTTGTTTTTACTGGATTTTGTTCAAGAGGGAGGGGGAGCGAGGCAGGGAATGCACATTAATCAAGCACCATCCATGTGTCAGATACTGTGAGGACATTTTAATGTTACTTTATTTTAGTGCTGGCGTTCATCTGGCATTCGCTGGCGAGGCTTGCTGGTAGTTTATGACCAACATCTGTTCCGATCTACTGGTGCCCAAGCCCAACCATTTATACGTTACTAAATATTTTAGTATTATCCTAACTTTATGTAATCTTCAAAGTAAACCTCCTGGGAGACGGAAACACTGGAAGCTGAAGGCAGAGATATTATGTAGGGACCCCTGGCCCTGACTTGCCTGCTCCTCCCCATCCTGCCTAGAGGAGGTTTTCTTGCTTGTGATAGTTTGGTTCTAGAACTGGGAGAACCCAATATTTGTAAGCAGTTTCTTACATGGAAGTGTCTAGGCCGTGAGTATAAATTCTTCTAGAGTAGTAAGTTTGAGTTTAAAAAATTTTGTTTTTCAACGCTGGCAGTAGTGTCCCTGGCAGGTGTGTGGCCCATAGGGAACCAGAGGAAGAGAAAAGCCAAGCCAAGGTACACTGTGTCTGCATGCACCTGTTCCTGATACAAATGGCCACCTGGATCCAGGTGGAATCCACTTGGGTATTCTTGGCAAAATGCATTGGGAAATGGCAGGTGTGCATGTGATATCTTCCTGCCCATCTATAACCAACCTGAAATGCTGAAGTCCTATGATAAATGCGGAAATCGTGACAAAGAAAGGTTAACTTGCCTAAGGTACCTAATGGTAAAAGAAGTATTAGAAGATGCATCTTTGAGACTCTTAACGCCTACATATCTTGTTTCAACTTTCTTTTAGCTGAAAAACTTTTTCCTCTAAAAGTTATCTTACGTAGAAGCCTGATATATTAATAAGAAACAAGTCCGTCTGCTCTGATTAAAGCAAAATAAAGCCAAGAGTTCACTCTCAGCTATGCCCTCAGCACTACTTTTGGCAGCTCCTGAAGCCCCTCCATAACACTCAATGTTGTGCTTCTCAGAGTAGTGTTGGAAAAACACCAACTTACAAAGTGCTACCACCCTCAGACCCACTCCGTGTTGTTCACCTTGGTAAATAATTCATTCAACAAACATACTGTGTAGCTACTGAATGCCAGACTCTAGGAATACAAAGATAAATGCATAGTGTTTGCCACCAAGAAGCTCATGATCTGAGGGAGCAGAAAAATGCAAAAAAACCCACCCCCAAATAAAACAAAAGCGACCACTGATGTTGAGCCTTTTTGTATCAATTCTCACTGTAACTATAAGAGAAAAAAACATTTAGCTTTTGAACAGATGAGAAAACTAAAATCAGAGAAGTTAAGAGGATGTATTGTCATGCATCCCTTGAGTGACAGAATAAGGATTGCCATCCTGGTCCCAGGGATGCCAAAACCCAGGCTGTTTCTTCTGTGGGAGGCCGCATGCAATTTGTTGTAAATCTATAACAAAGTCAGCACATTACGTCACAGATTTAAATTTAAAATGCAAATCACTTAAACAATGAGGAAAAAAAAGTCCAGAGAATCCTACAGATTAAATCATTAAAATCATCGTCATAATACCACCTTACACAACCACTCTTATTACACACCTACTATCTTCTTCCCTTCTCACAACTCTGTGAGGTAAGAAGGGCAGATTTTATTATTTGGATTTCACAGCAGGGGAAGTAAGTGTCTGGACTATTAATCAAAGGTAATGGTAGGAATGAAATTTACTGGCCGAAGGAAAAAATAACCTTTTCTTGCAGTCACTATCCTTAACGAACTGAGACTGTGGGCAAGTCAACTAACCTTTTTAGGCCACAATTTGCTCATCAGTAAAAGTAGAGGGTCCAGATCTTTCATCCTTCAGTTAAAGGCCCTTTAGCTCTGGCATGTGATGAATCTACAAGCTAGTCTATGGCTTGGTCAGGAATAGAATCCACCTTCTATTCCAAAGCTTTCTACGATTTCGTGCTGCTTGTTAATACTAAGCTGTAGGGAAACTTCCTGGTTTCCTGGGCATAGAGTTTGGTTATATAAATAATTTAACTTTTAATCCAATCTATTTTTAATTATAGTTAGACTAAGCTGATTGAAAAGTAGGTGCATAGTCCTTGCTGGTTAGAAGCTATGAACCTACATGTAAATTCAAGAACCTATGGGTAGAGGAACACTGGAGAAAACTCTAGATGAACATAAAATGTGGGGCACAGAGAAGCGACAGCACTATGTGACTGTGTTACAGACTTCCTGGCCAGAAAGAAGCTTTTCTTGCACAGAACACAATATTATCGGGGCAGAAACATATCTTAGTGTTAGGGATTTTAGTCTTGAAGTATCTGTAGAAACTTTCATTCCTTGGAAAGCAAAGCGCTGACAATTTCTTGACCAGCCTTGCTGATAATTTCATTTCCCAGAAGGCAGAATAAGGGGAATTCCTACTCTGGACCCAATTCTGAGAGAAACCAGTAGGTAAAATGGAAATGATTGGAACCTTGGGGAAAATCAACCATGCTCTCTTAGCGTTTGATTTAAGCAGTGTTCTGCCTATGCAAACACAAATGATTCTAATAAGCAAGAAAATGGGGAGAAAACTCAAGAAACCAGTGTGCTGCACAGGGACCTCCTGGCAGGCTGTGAATTTAAAACAGCATGTGCAAAAGATAGTAAAAGAGACACATAATCAGGCACAAATATATGAAGGTAGCATAGACCTATAAGAGTAACACCAGCAAGACTAAAGCACAAAATGAGCTGGGGCTTGTGAAAGGTGCTAAAGAGAACCCAAAATGATTTCCTTAGCATGAAATGAGGAAGAAGATCAATACCGAAATAGGCCCATTTTTTAAAGTTAAAGACATAAAATTCATTCATGAAAAATAGAAAGCAAAGCGTCTTTACTCCTTAATGTTTCTTCCCTGTTGGTTCATTCCTACCTCTGCTCACATGTCACCTCTTCAGAGAGGACCCTGAACACTCTTTCTAAAATAATTCTCTAACCATTGAAATTTTCATTCTTCCAATCACTGGCTGCCACTATTTTACGTACTTAACCTGTTTTCTTTCTCCTGTATTGGAATGTAAGCTCTATGAGGGCATCGTCTTTGATTTGTTCCATACTGTGTGTCTAGGCCTTGTACGTGCTAAGTACTACTCAATAAATATTTGTTGAGTGAATGAAGTCAAGACCATTAGACATGGGCCAAAAATTGAAAGATAAAATAGGTAAAGGGCTTATCATGTAGGTAACATTTATTGAGGACCTAGGAGGTGTCATACATAAAGTATTTATACGCATTCACTCATTTAATCATTATAGCAGCCCTATAAAGCATGCATTATTATTGGGTTGAATAATTTGTTGCAGATCATACAACTAGAGAAGTGTAGAACTAGGATTTGAGCCCACATAGTTAAGTCCATGGTTTGAGCACTTCACCTATGTGCTTTAGTGGGAGAACCTGACTGGTCTAGCTACTAATAAGTCTTTTGACTACTATGAATTATTACCAGAAACCTTCTAAATGAGATTATGGGGTGTTTAGCTGATTACCTTTGAGAAATGGAGTGGAAGGGATAAGAGAAGAATACTTTAGGTTCAAAAAATGGCAGAGACTGCAAACTTCAGATCCATGAAACTGATGTTGCTTGGAGAAAGTACGGGGGATAGCCTAGATTATATTTATAAAAGACTATTTTGTGAGCATTTTTAAAAAGTGGTTATTAGGAGAAAATATAAAATCAATAAGAAGAAGCTATTTAGCTCAATCTCATATATTCTTTTCTGTAAAGTTAATAAACTAGTATATCAGGGCAAGAGATATAAATATCTGAATTCTAGCAAGTCATTTAATAAGATTTTTCTTTATATCCTTGTGGACCAGATGGAGAAATAAAGGTTTAGGGATGCTACTATTATGTGTTTTCATAACTGGCTGAATGATTGTACCCAATGGCAATTTTAATGAAACTGTGTCAGCCTGGAGGAAGGTTTTCCAAGTGGTACACCACAGGCCTTTGTCCTTGGTCTTGCGTGATGTAAACATATTTAACAATGACTGAGATAAAACTATACGAAGGCATGCCTGTCAAAAATCGGTTACATGGGATAGGGAAGGTGAGTCAATATATTGGATTACAAGATCAGGATCTAAAAATTCTTAACTACTAAAAGATGAACAAATCTGACAATATGTAATTTGGTTGGAATAATTGTGAGGTCCTGCCTCGGGACAAAAGCACCAACTGCCTAAATGTGATTTGAGGGATATGTGATGTAGCAACAGTACTCATGGGAAAAAAAGAAGAGCTTTCCTTGGCAGTGAATCAACGGTATAATATGGTTACAAGGAGAACAAAGAGGAGGAAGGGGAGCAGGATAAGAGGAATAGGAGACAGAAGAGGAAGTAGAGGAGGAAGAAAAGGAAGAAGAAAAGAGGAAGAGGAGGAGGACATAATTTAGGCTTCATTAATAAATTTAAGATGTGCATAGCATAGTGGAGAACATAATCTGACTCTATTTCAAGTTATTCTGATTACCACGTTCAGTTCTGAGAGCAACATTTTAAGAAACATATGAATGGAAAGACTACATAACTTCCAGTATTGAGCAGCCTGCATGGGAAGGGGATTTAAAACCATCTTATATGAGAAAAGGCTGAAAGAATTGAGAACTTTCAACCTGAAAGTTGTTATATTTGATAGCTACATCAGAAGAGTATAAACATAATAATTTTAATCATTACTCAGCATTTACTGTTTGCTAATCATTGTGCTAAACAGTTTATGTTAATGAATGCTAACCACAACCACAAGAAGTGGGTTCTAGTTACAGATTAGAAAATTGAAGCTGAGAGAGGTTAAGTAACATGTCCAAAGCAATGAAAGCTAGCATGTGATAATGCTTGACTTTGAACTTGGGTCTGTCTTTCTTCAATGCCTGCCCACTTATCCTCTACAGCAAATTTCCCTCACTGGAAGGAAACTAAATTATATTATGTTTGTGTATGTGTATGTTTAGATATGTGATGATGAAATTATGTAAAATAACAGTGAATCAAAACTATTTACAGTAAAAAGACTAGAAATAGATATATCAAAATTTTGAGCATGGTTGTCTTGGACACTGGGAAGATGGCTATTTCCTTCTTTTACCTACTTTTAATTTTCCATATCTTCTTTACTAAGCCTATCCTAATTTTATAAAAGTCTCACCTATGTTTTTTAAATTAAAAAATTATTATGTGGGAGAGAGATTAGCTTTATTCTGAATGGCCCAAAGAGGCTGAATTAAGATGCTGCAAGGTATAATGAGGTATATTTCAGTTCAAAAATAGAACCACTTGTAGTCTGAATTTTTCAAAGATGCAATATCTTGATAGAAGAAATAGTGAGCTTCTTGTTACTGGAGATGCTAACCCTAGTCTGGAAACACTAAAATTTTATTGTTCTATGTAGTCAAGATTATAATCTGAAGGATCCATGATGTTAGAAATATGATCCAGGAAAAAATAAGCCAAGAACTAGGTAGTTGGTTAATATATCACTTCGTACTCAGGCCTTTCAGTCTGCTTAAGAGGCCTTATTTTATAAGTACTTTTAATAAAATATTTGTGTAATGAATACATGAATGTATACATTTAGAACAGGAAAAGCAGACCATGGATAAGATTTAGTTTTTGCACCAGCCTTTTTACAAAGTATGCACGAGTATCAAAGACTATACTGAAAAAGGTCAAGCTCATTTGTTGACTCAAGTTCCAGGGTACTCCTGGCTGATGACATCTGAGCAGAGAGTAAGTGGTCCCTCCAGGAAGTGTCATTTGGGCATGACCTCTACTCACACACTCCACCTTTCTGCCTCCATTCCAGCCTGCTGTAAGCATCCCATTTTTTTTTTTTCAACTAAGACTTCTATTAACTAAACTGAAAGCTCCACAAAATCAGGAATCAGGTCTGTTTTGATCTTGCTATATTATAAAATGCTTGATGTAATAGACACAAAACAAATATTTATTGACTTAATTAGTTTGGCAGATATATTCAGCTGGTTTTTCTTTTGTTATCTAAGTATAGTAGAAAAGAGTGCCTTTGATTTCAAGTATAGACTACAGCAGGGTTTATCTCTAAGGACGACCATTATTTGTTATCTTTTTCTAGACTCATGTTTCCTATCTGTGAGTAGATACAAAGACCCACTGCTTCAGCCTTGGAGCTATTTTTTATTTGAAGTAAGAAAAGTGGTATGATTTTTCTTTTCAGGGTATAAAGTTGTCAATTTTTGCCAAA
This sequence comes from Ceratotherium simum simum, assembly GCF_057802395.1. Taxonomy (NCBI): domain Eukaryota; kingdom Metazoa; phylum Chordata; class Mammalia; order Perissodactyla; family Rhinocerotidae; genus Ceratotherium; species Ceratotherium simum. Next base: position 81,510,671 of record NC_141901.1, read on the forward strand.
TGATAAATGCATGAATTGAGTTTATAATATGGAGGACCAGAGCAGAATTTGAGATGTTACTTCTTCCTTTTCTAAGGTGAACTTAAACCCACTTTCACTTGTGGTCCTACCACAGAATTTGTATGAATATGAACAAGGCCAGGCCACAAGATAACTATAGAAGAGAAGTCAATGTTCCCAGCCAATTCTTTCACGTAATTGGAGGCAGTATTGAAGGGGACATCCTAGTGCTGAAACCTACTTATCAGCTTTACAGTGAATAAACTGGATAGTCTTCATTTATTTTTACTATTATACATATATTAAAATTTCTTTATGACATTTCTGTAGCTTCTCAGGAAACAGACATACCGTAAGCTACAATAGATATAGATCTTCAACAAGAAAATTCTTGAAATACATCGTTAATGCTAAAGAATCACCATTTTACTTCAAAAAAGTGTAATTAGATTTATTATTCAAAAACCCTGTGATAATGGAAGACACAGTAAGAAATATAGGACAAAAGACTGAGGTAAGAAGTTTTGGGGAAGCTGTCACGTGACCAATAATAAAAAGATGGGCAAATAGAAGGAACAGATGTCTGTTATTCATAAGATCAACTTAGGAACACATTAAAAATACCAATTTCTAGGGGCTGTCCCCATGGCTTAGCGGTTAAGTGCACGCGCTCCGCTACTGGCGGCCCAGGTTCGGATCCCGGGTGCGCACCGACGCACCGCTTGTCTGGCCATGCTGAGGTGGTGTCCCACGTAGAGCAACTAGAAGGATGTGCAACTATGACATACAACTATCTACTTGGGCTTTGGGGAGATAAAGGGGAAAAAAAAAGGAGGAGGATTGGCAATAGATGTTAGCTAAGGGCTGGTCTTCCTCAGCAAAAAAAGAGGAGGATTGGCATGGATGTTAGCTCAGGTCTGATCTTCCTCACAGAAAAAAAAAACAAAAAACAATTTCTAGCCCACATACCTATAGATTCTGATTCAATAGATATGGTCTGAGGCCTGAAAATCTGTTATTAAAAATGCTAGCCAAAATTCTGATGCATAGCCAGGTATAAGAAGCATATACTGGGGATATAAAGAGAGTATAGAGTAAACTTTGTTCTCAACAAATTCACAGTCTAGTGGGCCTGCTGGCCTGACTATGAATGCTTGAATTAGAATGATGAGAAGCTGAGGGTTATTGGAATATTTCGAGTAATAAAAACAAAGCCAAAACTAAGGTAGTAATTGTGGGAACAGAGAGTAGAGCAGACATTTGAAAGACTTTTTATGAGTAGATTTGACAGACAAGGTTGTTTGTTCTGAAAACTCTCTCCCTATCTTGTAGATGACTGTCTTCTCCTTATGTCTTCACATGGTCTTTCTCTGTGTGTGTCTGTGTCCTGATCTCTTCTTACAAAGATGCCAGACATTTTGGATTAGGGCTCACCCCAATGACCTCATTTGACCCTAATAACCTCTTGAAGACTATCTGCAAATACAGTCACATTCTGAGGTACTGGGGGTTTGGACTTCAACACATGAATTTTGGGGGGACACAATTCAGCCCATAACACCTCACTAGAAAATAAATTGAAATGGACCAGCAGGGTCCTTGACATAGGATAAAATGCTCAAAAATTGTTATGTTTTTCCCTTAAATTTCAGTCCCTTCCTTTCTACTTAGACCATGTAAAATCACAAGTAGAAAGTAACTGGAAAATATTACATCCAGGAAGGGCTTCTTGACGGAATCCCTCTAGATACCAGAAGTTTAGTTGTCAAAATACTAGTGGTCCTAAACTTAGTCATAAGGAATAATCTTGGGTAATCTTTCTTACTTTGACCTGCCTCAGGAGTAAACCAGAGGGAAGAGGTACATTCTGGTCAAGGCGGTGCTTCAAAAGAACTCACCCAGGAACTCTTCACAATTCCCTTCCATTGTGGTGGAAAAGGTATTAAAGGTATTATTCACCTATTGCCTTCTATGACTATCAGCATGCAGGGAAACCATCTCAGAATTTAATTTTCTTTTTATAAGTGTAGTTATCAGGACTGTTTTGGTTGCAAGTTACAGAAACAACTCAAATAAGCTTTAGCAAAGGCAATTTATTGGTTCATGGATCCCTCGAAAGTTTAATAACTGGAATTAAGGCTCAGAATCAGCCTTCCTTGGGATCCATCAACCAATATATTCTCCTTTTGCCAAAGAGTCTGTTCCATAATTCCAGGTTAAAAAATTACAAGGACAGAGTACGATTGGCTCAGCTTTGGCCAAGTGCCCAATATAAGACCAATCAAGGGCTCAAGGTTAAGTGAGAACATAATTCCTTTCTAAAAATTTTCAAAACATAAATTGTAAAGATGTTTGAAAGTCCTTCAGAGTTTGAGTGAAAATATCATGCTGCACAAATAAATGATATTCTAATTATTTAATCATTTTGAGTTTTTAACTAAATGGAATCTGTCTACAAAAATATTACAGTTTGAAAAAAAGATTCTATATTATAGCCATCAATATATGTTTTGGTATTTTTAGTCTAATACAACATTTACAATCTTACCTTTTTATTTAAGTTAAACGTAAAAGTACCTATTCTTATTTCTCCTTTTTTTGTTTGCTGAAGTTCTTATAGCTTGGTAGATAAATGTCATAATCAAATTCCATTTCAGTGTAATTAGGTTTAGCTTACAAGTTAAACTTGACTATATTATCAATTTCTAACTTTATAGAAAAGAAGGGTTTACATATTATTTATGAGGAAATTAAATGCTAAAAAGAGAAAATATTTTTGAATACAGTTTTATGTGCAACAAAGAATGAGAATAAAAGAGGACAACAAAGAATGAAAATGGTAATTCCAATGTTTGAAGTCTTTGTGTGTCTGATTCTGCTTTTTATCTTTTTTCACGTGATTCTTCTTATTCCCCCCCCCCTTTATTTTACAGTGTGTTTGTGATTTCTGATTGTGGCCTTATATTCATGGAATTTTATCTGTTAAATTCTTGGAGGGATGGAATAAAGTTGGGCCCTCCAGAGGGAATTTTCTTTTGATTCTGCCAGGCACAAAAGGCACAACTAGTGACCAGTTTAAACTAAATTCTTAATGTGGAGTCTGTAGACCGCTGAGATTGTGTGAATTCTTGCTGGAAACACAGTAAGATTGGTTTGTGATTATGAATTTTCAAGGGAGAATGTTTTTCTCTTTAGTTTTTTTTAACATGCAAGACTGCAATTTTTCTTGCAGTCCTCTGTGGGATGGATTTATTTGTGGATCAGGTTAATGATGAGGGTATATCCATTTGGCATCCCAGCACTAAGCCCTGGGCTTTGTCACTTTTCCCCTGTGCCAGCAAGGACGTGAAAAGTGAAATTCATGTTCACCCCATTCAGTAAATGTCCTTAAGGTGAGAGATCTTTCAGTTCTCAGCAACCCTTTGTGAGAAAAATCATAATGTCCTCTAAATTAATGTTGGAAAAAACCCTTGATAAAATTCAACATCCATCAAAGATAAAAAATCAAAGCAAACTAGAAATGAAAGGAAAATTTCTTAACTTGATAAAAGATATCTACAAAAAACCTACAACTTAGTGATGAAATGTTCAAAGCATTTTCCTTTAAAAATCAGGAGAAAACAAAATTGTCTACTATCACAATTTCTGTATAATACTGAAATAGAGGTCTAGTTGGTGGAGTACACAAGAAAGAAATGAAAGTATAAGAACTGGAAAGGAAGATATAAAACCGACATTACTCACAGAAGATATGATTGTTTACATAGGAAATCCAAGAGAGAATACAGATAAATTATGAGAATTAATAAGAAAATTTAGAAGGCTTGCTGGATAAAATAAAAATACAAAAATTATTTGTATTTCCACGTACCAGAAGCAAACATTAGAAACTCTCACTTTACAAAAGAAATCATTAAAAAGATATAATTTAAAAATATTTTATAAAAAAGTATTTAGAGATAAATCTAACAAATTTATAGGAGAAATAAAACCTTTTTAAAAAATATTATAGAAAATCTAAACAAATGGAAAAGTAAACCATATTCCTGGATTGGAACACTAAAAGTTATAATACAAGTGTGAGTTCCCTTCAGACTGATTTGTAGATTTCAACAAATTTCAGTCAAGTTTTGTGTGTGTGTAGGAAGGGGCAGTGACAAGCTTTTTCCAAGACTTACACGGAAGAGAAAAGGGCCATGGGAGCCAAAATACTCTTGGAGAAGAACAAATAGAGGATTTTAAAGTTATTATTAAATGATAATAATTTTAGCAGTGTAAGATTGGTGAAAGGATAGACAAATTGACCAATAAAATAAAACAGAGAGCCAAAAATTAGATCGTAAATATATGGAAACTTGATTCATGAAGAGGGTAGCTTTGAAGACCAGTGGGGAAAGTATAAACTATTCCATACATGGTACTAAGACTATAGTTTCTATTTTTTTAAATTTAATTTTACCTCACACCATACAGAGAAATTTCAAATGGATTAAAGACTTAATGTAAAAAGCAAAATGTTAAGACACTTAGAAGATAAAGGGTAAGATTTCTTAAGTAGGAAATGTAAGATATAAGCAAAACTGGAAAGTTTGCTAAGTTTAACTGCATTAAGATTAAGAGTTGTGTTCATAAAAGGGCACCTTAAAGAATTGAAAAGATAGCCCACCAACTAGAAAAAGACATTTGTCACACAAATAAAGAGCAATGGATTAGTATGGATATTGTCTACAATTCAGTTTTTAAAAATTGGTTAAAAAGAATTGGTACCTCATTGAACAGGAAACACTAATTATCAGTAAATTGAGAAAAGATGCACAATCTCATTAGTAATCAAGGAATTGAAAATTGAAACTATGAGTTTTTATTTCATATTCACAAAATTGATAAAAAATGTTAAAGTGTCTGACAATATTAAGTGCTAACAAGAATACAGAGCTATTGGAACATTTATCTTTACACTCCTGATAGGAGCATAAAATTGATACTTTGTACAACAATTAGGAATTACCTAATAAATTTGAAATTTTCCATACTCTGTCTCAGCAATTCATTTTGAAACATATATTCTAGAGCAGAGTTTCTCAATTTTTCATTATTTGGATTGTAGGCCAGATAATTCTTTGTTGTGGGGGCTTTCCTGTGCCTCATAAGATGTTTAGAGCATCTCTGGCCTCTACCTGCTAGAAACAAGTAACATCCTCCAAGTTATGACAACCAAAAATATTTCCACACATTGCCAAATATTCCCTGGCAGTAAAATCCCTCCAGGTTAAGAACTCTTGCCCTAGAGAAATTTTTTTACATATCTACTTATACATCTTCAAGAATGTTTATAGCAGCACTATGTGTAGTAGTAAAAAACAGAAACAAGAAACTGGAAGCAACCCAAATATTCATCAACCTTAATGAAGACAAGTAAATTATGTCATACAATGGAATACTATACAACAGTGTAAACTAATGAATTATGGTTATGTGCTGCAAATGGTTGAAACTCAAGAACCTAATGTTTAATGGAAAAGTCACAAATACATATATTTTCATTTATATATTATTGGAAACATGTAAACATACAATAAATATGTTTAGGGATGCAAATACATGAGGTAAAATTACCAGGAGAAGCAAGGGATACAGAAAATTTAGGATAATGTTTAGCTCTGATTGAAGAAAAGGATAAGCAATTGTAGAAGGGTACACAGAGAGCTTGAAAGATCACAAGAGACTCGAGTATTCATGATTTGTTATTTCTTATTATGTATTAAAAGTTTTATTTTTTAGCTACTAAATAGTAAAAAGCTTTTTTTTTTTTTTTGGTGAAGAAGATTCACCCTGAGCTAACATCTGTTGCCAATCTTCCCCTTTTTTTGCTTGAGGAATATTGTCTCTTAGCTAACATCCGTGACAGTCTTCCTCTATTTTGTACGTGGGTCACCGCCACAGCATGGCTGACGAGTGGTGGAAGTCCGTGCCCTGGATCCGAACCCACCAACCCCGGCCACTGAAGAGGAGCATGAGGAACTTAACCACTACACCATGGGGCCAGCCCCGAAAAAAGCATTTTTAAAAGGAAACACTATTTTAACCTTATAATCTGTGTAAAACAATTCAATAACACACAAGAAGTATCTTTTTATTTATTTAATAATTTTGATTTGTATATTTGAACTTATATAAAGTAATAAATCATTTCAAAAGCGAACTTAGGATATTGCTTAGAAAGTTGGGAGGTTAAAACTAAAATGGATTAACCACTCATCAAGAAAGACTATCTTCAAAGACAACGGCTACTAACAGATAACATATTCAACCACCTGCTTTCAAAGCAGAGCTTTTTTTAAAAAAAACAGGATAATCTAGTGGCAGCAATCAGTGCACAGAGGGAACTCCCTCTCGTAAAAAGCCCATCAGTTGTTTTTTGCTAATTAAGATGAATATTGTTCCTGTGAAATGAACCAAAAAGTTGCATGAAACCGGAAATCCCATAAGAGATCTATAATCTTCAGGAATAATTGCATACAATTTTAATTGAAGGAAAAGGAGAGGACTGTTTTTATCTTTGCTTTTTCAAAATCTTAGAAGTAATCAACCTGTTGGCCAATTAACAATGCTTTGATATTACTATCATCTGACCTAAAAATTGACATTTGATTTATTGGAAACAGTTGTGGAATTTTAAAAGATAAATGGAAAAATGACTACTGGCTATAGTTAACTCCAGTATAGAACTTTTGTCATTAATGAAATAAAGTAACAAATTTTTATTAATGTTCTCAGAATAAAAGTTCATTTAATTGTTGTTGATTGAAGATTAGATGCTTTGACTATTCACAGAAATATGCATTCAGTCTTTGTTCATTAAGTATAGCCAGAATTGGGAACGAGAGGGAGATACATTTTCTTCAAGTGCAGATTAATTACATTGAGAAATTTGCTTTATTTATCTCTAATCTCTAATCCAAGTTTTAGAAAATCTTGGTAATGCTGAAGATTTATTTTATTTTAAAGTTCAGTTTTAATAGATACATGTCAACAAAATATGTATTTACATTTCAATTCAGTTCACATAATAATTCAGAACTTTGGCTGCATACTTAAATTTGCACTCTTACAAATCAGAAAGGAATAGTTGGAATGAGCAGATGTTTTATTTATCTAATAATTTGTTACATTGACCCTGATCTTGGTTATGGACAGGAGGTTAATTTTGCTTATTTTCTTTCTAAAATATCATTATATGTTAGTTGTACTAAAAATGTTACAGATTGAATATGAAAAAAGAAATTTATGAATTAAAAATTTTGATTCCCCAATATATCAGATTAGCATCTTGGCAGAATAAACCTATTAGAAATATACATTTCCATATACAAATGGAATTTGTCTCCCTACTCTTTATAAAAGGCTGATGCTAGATTTTCTCTGACACACCACTTACAGTGTTATCTCATTCAAAGCAAAGTGAGAAAATTTGTTACATTTTTAAGTACATTTTCAAAATAGTAATATGGAAAGAATATTATCAAAATACACAATATATAATCCCTCCATTTACATGATATAGTTTGGGTGAGACTTTCAATATATTTGCAAATGAATGAAATTTACCCTTTTAATTAAGACCTTTTTCATTCTAACAACTCCAAATCTCACAATACTATGTTCTCTAGAGTCAGTTTAAGGATATATCATTTTATTGCAAAATTCTAGGGCTAGAAAGGAGTTTAGATTTTATCAGCAATCTTCCAGGGGCTGGCCTGGTGGTATAGAGGTTAAGTTCATGAGTTCCACTTCGGAGACCCAGGGTTCGCCAGTTCAGATCCTGGGCACGGACCTACTCACCACTCATCAAGCCATGCTGAGGCGGCATCCCACACAGAAGAGCTACAACTCTACAACTGTAATACACAACTATGTACTGTGGCTTTGAGGAGAAAAAAGAAAAAAAAAAAATAGGAAGATTGGAAACAGATGTCAGTGCAGGGCCAATCTACGTCAAAAAAAAAAAATCTTCCAGTATAACCCCCTTATTTAACAGATCAGGATTTTTTTTTTTTTTATTTTTTTTGTGGGGAAGACCAGCCCTGAGCTAACATCTGATGCCAATCATCTTCTTTTTTGCTGAGGAAGACTGGCCCTGGACTAAAATCCATGCCCATCTTCCTCTACTTTATATGGGACGCCGCCACAGCATGGCTTAACAAGTGGACCTTTGGTGCACGCCCGGGATCCGAACTGGTGAACCCCTGGGCCACCGCAGTGGAGTGTGCACACTTAACTGCTTGCGCCACCAGGCCGGCCCCAGATCAGGAATTTTAAACCCAAGTCTATGATATATCTTACTCAAAATCATATGGCTAGTCTTTGGTACCTTAATCATACTGCTGGTGAACAGGTGGGAACCAGCCTAACTTTTCAATGCATTCCTGTCTTATTCCTCTCAGCTTTTATAGCATCCCTTCTGGTTTGTGAGCTAGACAATCAGAGCACTAATTCTGTTTTAATTTTATGTAAACTGAGAGAAAGGGGGATAGAAATGAGGATTTGGAAAGCATCAATGTGAACAGTATTAGATGCTTACAAGAGCACCTTTTTTCCCCCCCTAAATTTCTTCTAAAATCATTGGACCATTTTCATTAAATTTATTGGATACATGAGCTATAACTACAATTTATACTATGTACTAGTTTTCACTGTGTAATAAATTACTCTTGAGAAGAAATCTTTAATTTCAAAAATATTCTATTAGTTGCACTATTTTTTATGTTTACTATGAATAAATTATTTATTAATATTATTTTAGGTTAAAAGCAATGCTTGTGCAACATTTCTTTATATTTTCCTTGTTGTCTATTATACTTTATTTTCTTTTAATCTTGGACCTTAAAATAATTCTGCACATTAAAGTTGCAAAGATGAGAGTAGGTTGTAGATGGGTAAATTGCACAGATTTTAGATTGAAGTTTTCTGTTACTATTGAGTAGTTTGATCTACTAACTAAAAAGTGTGAGTTTATTTTAAAAGTTTTGCCTTCATGTTTTAGCCTTTTCCTAGATAGACCTTTTCTTCTTCTGAAAAAAGTTCATAAAATACCAAATTCTTGTGTACTAAAAACCAATGTAAAGATGCAGATCTTTTTCTTTTCTTTTCTTTTTGCAGGGGAAGATTCACCCTAAGCTAGCATCTGTTGCCAATTTTCCTCATTTTTTTTTCCTTCCTTTTTCCACCCCAAAGCCCCAGTGCATAGTTGTGTATAGTTGTAAGTTCTTTTGGTTCTTCTATGTGAGCCGCTGCCACAGCGTGGCTACTGACAGACGAGTGGTGTGGTTCTGTGCCAGGGAACTGAACCCGGGCCACCGAAGCAGAGCGTGCTGAACTTTAACTGCTAGACCATCAGGGCTGGCTCCACATCTTTTCATTTTAGTTTTAAAATGTTTATTTTTTCACACATATGTATGCATTCTAGGAGTACTTTTGTATTGAAGTACAATTAATAAAAGTAATAGCTTAACCCTTACTTTAAATCCCTCATTGTTTTATTTTTTACTCAATTAGATTAGGTGGAAGGATTATTTTTTTTAAATCATATAAGATCATTTTGATTATGCTATTGGCACAAAGAGGTATTTCTGCAATTTTATATATACGTATTTCATTAATATAAATATACTGTTTTGAATAGCCTATTATTCAAATAATGTTTTTTTTCTGATTATAAGAATAATACATATTGATAATAGGAAATTCAGAAAATAAGGAAGGAATGAAGACTATTAAACTACCTGTATTTCTACTGTTTTGTGTGCCTTTTGTCAGGCCCTTTTCTAAGCCTACCATAGGATCCCCATTCTCTCTCTTAATCCACAAGCACGCATGCACACAACATATAGTGTAGGTATTTTGTGCCCTGCTTTTTCACTTAACATGGCACTTTTTGATGATTGGTTCATTTCAATGTGACTTTTTTCTACAGTGAGAAATTCTTTCTTTTTATAGGGAATACCCAAGAACGACTGGAAGAAAAAAAACTTCATAGGAGACAGTAACAACTTGCTGAGAAATGTCATTTTACATTGACCTTTTCTATTCAATAAGATTAATTTTTATTGTTATTTGAATTGTAAAGAGGTTTTGATTATGACCATAACTAAGTATTACCTTTTTAAGTCGTAAAAACATAAAGACAGCAAAACTGTATGTTTAAAAAAAATTGTACAGTAACTAGCCTGCCTAGGAGAAGTTATGATATATGCTCTTAGAAAACAAACATTTTTAAATTCACAGATGCTGCAAAGCCCTGGTCAAACATAAATTACAATGTTTTTATGTAACAGTAAAAATTCCAAAGGACTCTTACTCACTCACTCTCAATATGTATCACAGATATGCTTTTTCTTTCTGCTCATAGAATATATGCCACATTTATTTCTATATCTGTGTATTTTTTTAAATAAATTACCCAGAAAACAAAATGTTCAATACACTATGTTCAACACTCTGTTCCAACAGAGAAAGCAAAAACCTTATATTCCCTCTGAAGAGGCTGTAGCATATTTGATGAGAATTTTGGAATGCTTATAGAATTTGAATGCAGCATCCACTTATTTCAAGAGTATAAGCTACCTTATAATTATCAGATCATTCAATGCATTTAGCAAATGATACTCCACTTTTAACATAACAATTCACTTTTTCTTGTTTGTGTTCAGTACTATCAAATATAGAAAGAACTCTTTACTTACCATTCTGGGAAAGATGAAATTTATCATTGTGCCATAAATACCCTGGAAAGCAAAGAAAATAAATATTATTATTTATTATATCTCCATCCACAGGGATCCTAACTGCCAAATGTAATGCATCAGCAGCAAAACAAAAATGAGGTAAATCTATTGCAGGAAACACAAATCAGTGTTCTAAGAATTCTTGAACGTGTATTACATGCCTTTGGACAGAGCTACCTAAGGATTAAGCAATTGTTGTGATAAGTACTTTCAAAGTCAGGAATAAAACATTTTATTTTCCCCAAATAAATATTATAAGATTAAGAGAATATTGTCAATAGATTTTTTTTTCCTTCTCCCCTTTAGCTCTGTTGAATTTTTCATTCAGATGGGACAGCTATACCTGAAACTCTTTAAGGGAAAATTGAGGGGCATTCTACTTTCTTGAAGTCAACATTAATGCCCATTACATCTATTTATATGTAAATAAAGTCCCTGTTTGGAATCTTGAACTGAAAACTTGATGTAGGAACTGAGAAACAAAATTAGGAGTCCAGACTCCTACTTTTCTCTACAACATAAAAGATAGTAAAGAACTACTCATTTTCTTATTGTTTTCTGTTGATTAAAAGGAAGGTTTTAATTGCATCACATGGTAAGAATTAGAAAATTGTATTTTGAAAAGGTATTTGTTTTTGAATGTATTGTGTTCTTTAAAATTTTTTAATTAACATTTACTTTCACATTTAATAATTTAGTACAAAATAACCTTTCTTAGTGTCAATAGTTCTAATATAAAGGAACAAGTCAGGATGTAAGAAAATATGCTTTTATCATATCCCAATAATTAATGTTTTTAAGTATTGGTCGTGTTCTGTTCCATCATTTTCTGTTCCTTTATGATTTTTTTTAAATATCATGATCTTAATTCAGAGAAAAACACACTGAGTTCATCTCCCTCTACCAAAACTAGATGATGGCTAAGGAAATTTTAATAGACAACGTATGCAGAAAAGGAATTTGCTTGAATTTTTGGATACTGACATTTCAGACCCTTCAATATTATTTTTGAATGAAGTAATTTTGAATAAAAATTATAATGTGTTAATGTAACTTGACATCATTATTTCCAAGAAAGATAATGTTTCTGTAAATGAAAACTAGCTAAAATTTGAAATGGCAAATGTTGATGTTCACAAAATGTACTGATTTTTTGCTGGAGAATAAAGTTAAGATTTGAAGGGTATCCTACTTAGATTTTCACATAGAGAATATCTTATTTTTTAGACATTTTTACTCTTAAAGAACATTTGGGTAGTAAATATGGAAGTCTGAAATTCTATAATGATTCAGGAATTCTCCCCATGAGTGTAGTTTCTTTTAAGGAAACTATTTTTAATATTTAATCATAAATATTAATAATTTATCAAAATTTTGTATTTATTGATTTTTTAAATGAAAGATTTTAATGGAAAAAGTTTTAAACTTAGAATACTTTATTATATGTAGTGCTTATTCCTAAAGAATTATTAATACTACTTATGCTATTACAACTCATGTTTATAATTTCTGAAATGCTAAAAAAAAAAATCAAAGTATTTTTAAGCACCAGCTCCTGAAGAGGGCAGCACGTTCTAGATATTATTGAATTCCAAGCTCATATATGACAGCTTTGGCTTTAGTATACTTTTTAAGAACTACAGGAAAAAAATTGGATATATTCATAGATGTCTCGTCCCATGATACAATAAGCCAGCAGAAATTCTAGGCAGCTGCAGACCAAGGTCAAAATTGTATTTGATTATTAAAAGAGAACATTCAAATTAGACACCTAAAGCAATGTGTTTAGAAAGGGAACAACAAAATACTAGTAAGTTGAGGAATGTGTTTTATCTTAAAACTGTAGATAACTTTTCCTATTGGCAGTGCATTGACTGTCAAAACTACTAAAGGGGTTAGATTTAATTATCTCACTTCTTGCACATTTCATCTCAATTGCTATGGCAACATTCAGTTGCCTCAGCAGCAATGCACACTTTAATCAGATATTTCCTCCTCATTTCTTTATGAGCCAAAACTGTGTAGTCAAATTTACAACCAACTCCTGATGAATCTGATAATGCTTCCTACAATTTAATGGGCAACTTGCCTCCACCCACACATATAAATATTTTCAGAGAGGCTTGTAACTATTGGACAAGTATAAGACTTGGTAAGAATATACATTTGGACTTTACTACTTCATTGTTTTTTTTGTTTTTTGTTTTTGCTATTTCTGCCACTATTCCTTTATTAGAAGTTTTTCACCAATTCAAAACTCACTCTAGCAAGTTACTACCATGGGTAACCTGACCTCAGCAGGAGAGCCAAAGAGTAAAGGAAATAACCTCCAACATTCAATTGTCGACTCTTCTCACCAAGCCTATTGAATTATTTACTTTTTATCTGAATATACTTTGAATTGGCACATCAAAGAGCCTTTTTCTATTTCTTGAAAGCAGGTAAGAGAAGGAAAGAAAATAATTGGAGACAAAGCTAAAGCTGATATACGAGGAAAAGTGTAGAGTATTAGTCTTCATTGGAGGGCCAAGCATGAAGAAAATTTGGTCAAGCTTCAGTAATACAGCAATGTTAATGAGAAGTAAAAGCATGATGCATTAAATTGTTGATGTCAGTTGGGTGAATGTTAACCATCTCCATTGTTGGATAAATCATCACTTTAGCATTTTGCAAAAGTCTACAGAAACTTTTGAGGGCATAAAAGGAATATTTAAACTGTCTTCAAATCTGATTTAAAGTGTTAGCTTATTATATTTTCATAAATGTTTGGAATTTTGGAAATAGTAACTATATTTTAATTTGATACTGTGTAACAATTTTTTTTAAAAAGTGTAATTAAGAAGCAAAGTGATCTAAGGTCTTCCTAACAATTTTAGTGGCTGCTAAAATTTGTATTTAGATAGCAAACATTTTATCCTGAAGTTGTGATAGTTCTCTGGTGAGAAATTTTACACCAGTAGTTGACAGTAATATTTCAGCATGATTTTTCAATCACCACTTAGTAGTATCCAGTAAATTTTCATTAATGGAGGCAACCAAAAAGATGCTTTCTGTAGCTGGGTCTACCAGTCTGACATTTTAATAGCAATTTCTAGATTGTATCTTATGTATTACAGACCACTAAATATGGCAGTCAATCAAAACTCAAGCATAAAAAAGATTATTTAAAATACAGTCTTACAGATATTTGGTGAGGAAGATTAGCTCTGAGCTAACATCTGTTGCCAATCCTCCTCTTTTTGCTGAGGAAGATTGGCCCCGGGCTAACATCCATGCCCACCTTCCTCTACTGTACATGTGGGACGCCTGCCACAGCATGGCTTAATAAGTGGTTCACCTGGAATCCAAACCTGTGAACCCTGGGCTGCCAAAGCAGAGCGTGCAAACTTAACCACTATGCCACTGGGCTGGCCCCAAAATACAGTCTTATATATTTTTAACTTTAATTGAGCTGATTATTAGCAGACTATGTTCAAAATGTGGTTATTGAAAAGCTGACTTCTCATTAATGATGAAGTTTGGAAGCCGTATATACTTAGGAGTAGCTAAAGGAATAGGAGTTTAACTAAAAAGAGAAACCTCTATAGGAGGGGAAAGATAGAACCTATCTTCAGATATTTGAAGGACTTCTTATGCAAAGGAGACCGTGAGCGTCTGAGAAAACTAAGACAAATGGTAGAAGTTCCAGAAAAGTGGATTCTCGCTCTATGTAAAGAAAACTTAATTAGAATTACTTAAACAATGGCACAAGCTGTGACGCAGCAAGTTCCTTGCCTAGGCATATTCCATGAACCGTTTGCATACCAACTCTTTATTTTCTGTTGCTTGAATTCTCGGACAACATTGTAGAAAATGTGGTAGAACCACTCCACAAATTTAGATCTGGGAGTTCAGATGACTCACTTCTTAATGAATTTTTCAAGTACTACTAGTGCTTTATGTTGGTATGGAAACCTAGCAATGATCCGAAAACAGCATGTTCAGCAGCCAGTTTGCAAATCCTACCCTGGAGAAATGGTCTAAATAAGAAAAACAAACAGTTCTTAGTGAAGATTTATCTAAAGCCTCCAAGGAGACATGTAAATTGGTCCTAATTGGCATTCTTTCAAGAACCTCAGTAGATGCCAGGGAGCGAGGAGAGCTGAAGAATGGGTTCCCCTTTCAGTCTTGATGTGGCTCTTCTACCTACAGCTGGGGTGCTGCCAGGCAACGCGTATGCCCCTGACTATGTTAGCCTTGTTCTCTGGATGAAAGGAAGATTTTGGCACTATCTTCAAACTCTATATTCACTTAAGAAACAATAATTGCTCAATTAAGGATCAAGAGCTTTCCTTCTGTACCCAGAGAAATTAAAAGTTGAAGGGAATATTGCACATCACGTGGGAATGCTCACCTTCAGCAAGATTGCTGAATAAGATAAAAGAAAGTTGTAACCAATTTGAAGATAATAAAAGTAAGGAAACTACTGATCTTGAGTCAAAGTAATGTGCACTTTTTGTGTAACACCAGATCCTATAAGGTTCTAGTTTATGTTAGTTGGAAATAGTCTTTTTACTTAGTTTGGTTTTGAAGTTTCCTTGTGTGATCCCACTCTCAAATCATACTGAAGGAACCAAGGGGCTCACAAAAGATCTTGCATAATGTCTAACTTTAACATTCTCCAGTGCTGTTGTTTGGAGCACGAGATCTTTTGGAAGAATGGCTCTCTTCCAGAAGCACCTGTATCTATCTACAGAGCTGAGAAGTGGTTTTG
The DNA here is from genome assembly GCF_057802395.1 of Ceratotherium simum simum. Taxonomy (NCBI): domain Eukaryota; kingdom Metazoa; phylum Chordata; class Mammalia; order Perissodactyla; family Rhinocerotidae; genus Ceratotherium; species Ceratotherium simum. Next base: position 81,526,208 of record NC_141901.1, read on the forward strand.
CAACAAGAAAAGCTAACTTTTATTTTTACTCTCAAAGAATATGGGATGTTACATACTTCATTAAATATTTTATCTCCCCTGCCCCTCCAGGCCTCTTCAAAATAAACCTTTACTTTAACTTACATTGTTTAAAATTCCACCTGCCGAGGTTTTGCTGGCAAATGGTCTTAAAACTTGTTTCCAAAATGCTCACCCACAAAAGCTTTTACTAGCCAATTCCATTTGGTTGGCTGTGCTCCAACACAGTGTCTGGTGAACACAAACATTAGCTGTAGAAAAACAGAAACTTCCATGGCACCCTGGAGGAACTTTTTGATCCAGAAGACACTACTAGTAAACCAAAGTGTCATTGCAAATTCATGAACGTTTCCTTATGTCATGAATAGCAGTAGGAGGACAGGGCTGCATTTGTGCAATGATTGTTCCATGTGTGTAAACCTAGTCCCCAACTTGAGATCAAAGACTGTCTTCAATCAACAAGTATTTATTTAATGCCTACCATGTCTAAACTTAAGGAGTCAGAAAAGGATAAATGGGAGCTCTTTTAAAATTCTGATGTTTGTTAAATGAATAAAGAAAGACATATTACTGGCCTATAAAAAAAAGCTTACAATCATCTATAGGGTTATGAACTTAACATGAAACAATTAAAGCACTCTGTCTTGTCTCTGTCAATTAAAATGTTTGATCTATGTCATGCCACAAAAGGTTTCAATTTCAAGAACATTACTTCCTTCATTTAAGTAGTTTTAGCAAAGCAGAAGCACAAATCATGTAGCTTTATCCATGGTCCTGCACCCCTACATCTATGCACTTGCACTTCTTGCCTGTGGAGCTTAAGGTATCTCTACTGAGCCATTGTTGTCTGATTGTGAGCTTAATGAGGGCAGGGCAAGTCTGCATTCTGGCCTGTGCAACAGTGCCTGGTAAACAATTAGAAGCATTCAGAAAATGATTATTCAATGAATAATGAATGAATAATAAATAAGAGGAATAAAATGGTGTTGATCTAAATTCAAGAAATATTCAGCAAGGTTAGTGTGGCTTGAAACCGTCTTAGTTTGGAAGAAGATGTGATTTTTCACTGGGCCTTCGAGAATGGATGGGATTTAGATAGTAAGTGGGAAGGAAATAAAGTGTTTCTAGTGGTAGTTAAGAACATAAGTAAAGGGATTGCTTTGGATGCAAAGATGTTAATGAAAGGATTTAATTCTTGATGGGACCATGGGTTGTTATGGGTTAGTGATTTTGTTTAGTTTAGATTAATGGATATTGTAAAGGAGTGTTTCTCAAACTTCAATTTGCATACCTGGGGATCTTGTCACACTGCAGACTCTTGAAGGTCTGCATTGAGGTGTGAGATTATCTGTTTCTAACAAGTTCCCAGGTGATGTTGGTGCTGATGCTAAACTCTGAATTGCAAGACTGTGGAGGATCCTTAAAGCTAGATAGGGTCATATGGGCTTGAAAAAGCAGGCATTTGAGAACTACTCTATGTTCTCTGGCAGTTATGGCATGATGAAAATTGCATTTAGGAAGATTAGTGTATCAGCCTCATGAAAACTATGCTAAAGAAGAGAGAATGTGGATATAGAAAAACCAGCTGGGAGGCTGTCAGACTTTATCTGCGTATTTCACAGCTTTGGTGCTCAATTACCTATTGATTGATTGGTTTGTGTGGACATGGTCAATTCGAAAGCACTTTCTCAGTGGAATAATTGTGGGCCCACTGGTTTTTGAAAACAGGTCAAGTTTAGGTAAAACACATGGGGAATCCATGAATGCTCTTCCCCTTCTCTCTATCTGCAAAAACTGTGTTCATTCTTTTTTTTAAATTTTTTGTTTATCTCAGTAACATTGGTTTATAACAGTGTATGAATTTCAGGTGTACATCATTATACTTCTATTTCTGCATAGATTACATCATGTTCACCACCCAAATACTAATTGCAACCCATCACCACACACATGTGCCGAATTATCCCTTTCGCCCTCCTCCCTCCCCCCTTCCCCTCTGGTAACCACCAATCCAATCTCTGTCTCTTTGTGTTTGTTTATTGTTGTTATTGTATTCATTCTTAAAAAGACTTGAAAATGTTAACTCTTCTGTTCTTATCATGCTATAAAATTGTAATTATGTTCTCACATGTATCTCTCAAACTCTGATCTTATTATATCATAATGATAATAATAATAATAGTTAGCAATAGTAGTACAACTTGTGTTTTGAGTGCTTATTAGTAGTGCCAAGGAAATTGCTAAGTTTCATAATTAAATCTTTATAACAATGCTGTGAGGAATACTGCTATTATTATCCCCAGTTTTACAAATAAAAAAAAATAAGAGTACTTGCATGCCCTAATGTAATGTCAGGTCCATACCAATAAATAACTTAACCAGAGAATGCTCAATCAAAATGTGTTCTAAGAATCACTGATTTCTATTTTTGCTTGAGATCTTTGTCTTTGTTCCTTGATCTCCAATAATTATAATAATGGCTAAGAATTAGTTGGTGTAGCCTACGTCCCAGGTAGTACTTTAAGCAATTTTCATGTGTTGTCTCATTTAATGCTATAATAATCCTATGATTTGGGTGTTATTTTACTCTCACTTTATATGTGAAGAAAATGAGGTGCAAAAGGATTAAATAACTTGTCTAAGTTTCCATAGCTGTAGAGCAGGAGAACTGTATTTTAAACCCACTCCATTGGGTTGCTGACCTTAGCCTAAGTTGTCCTTAGTAACATGGAATTCTGAGTGTTTTATTAAATGAACACCATAAATTTCTTCAAATCATAATATTTGTGAAAAGTTAATTTTCTCACAAATTAAGATTAACAAAGACTCTGTGAAGTCCAAGAAGGCTTATTGTTGTTTCTTGGCCTCTGCCGGCACCCCACAATGCCTCATTAGGAGAAACTCCCTGCAGCTGGCAGACATTTACAGATGAGGCAAAATCTTGTCGATGCAAGGCCAGCAAATCTCAGATAACCTGGGGCCCCCATATGCCTCGCCTCTCCAGCCGTACTCCAAACCCCTCATACCACAACTCAATTCCACAAAAGAATAAAGAGTATTCCCCAAGATAGGGAAAGACATATTCAAAAGATAGTCTACTTTAAACTTTTTTTGACTTTAGAGAAAGGTAGTCCACCTCTGTGATCCCTTGCTAGTAACAGGAGTAATAATGACAATCTTCTAGATATCTTAAGTACCATATATGATAAAAATTGTTACTTGATTAACCAGCTAAACTAGCAATCATCAGGGCTGGCCCTGTGGTGTAGTGGTTAAGTTCGGTGCCCTCCACTTTGGCGGCCCTTATTCGTGGGTTCGAATCCCAGGCACGGACCTACACCATTCGTCAGCCATGCTGTCGCAGCAACCCACATTCAAAATAGAGGATGATTGGCACAGATGTTAGCTCAGAGTGAATCTTCCTCAGCAAAATAAAATAAGATAAAATAAGTAAACTAGCAATCAAATACAAGTAGAATATTTCATTTAATCCACTAAAAAGCCTAATATTCTAATCTAAAATTTTAATATTTACATTCTAAATTGACAAATTTGATATTGCAATGTCATAATTTCTGAAATTATCTACTTTCATATTTTGTTTTAAAGAAAATCATCTAATTTTCCCAAATACACCAATATACTTTTGAGCAGATCCATCTTTGATAGTATGTTCAACACTCACTCCATAAATTTACTTGCTGTTCTGATTTTGGCTGTGTCTGTTGCACACCGAGACAATGATGACACTGGATAGATGCAGTGATATCTACACACCATCCTAGGCTTCTCCTCATGCATGGCCTGCATGGCCTGTTCTTGCTGGAATTCACTTCAAGTTTACACAGGGAGGGAACATTGTAATATATTATTTGGGATGCTACTTGAAAATAGTTGTATTATAGCAATGTAAGTAAATATAAAAATGTTACTTGTCCACATATTATTTCCACTAAGTTTTCTGCCCATAGGGAAATATCATAATTTTCTGTTTAGATAATAGTCATTGATATTTTAATACCTATTGTAGATGTTTGGCTCCTTCCTATAAAGCATATAAAGAGGCCTTTAATATAAAACAAAACAAAACAGAAAACCATCATTACAACCCTGAGTTCCAAATGTTTGAGAGGTCTTAATTGTTTTCACTAGAACTCCCACAAAGTATAATGGCTCTTTTTCATTATTATTCCACTTTATTTTTAAAGGAGGTGGGGGAAGATCCCTCTGTATTCTATACTTCAGATTGTATTATGAAATTTATTAAATATAAAAAACTTTTCTATAAGTTAACCTGAAAGCAATTTCGGGATTATGACAAAATTTTGTGGAAGATGTTGAATTTGAAATTTTTTTATTTTCTTATTTTTAAACAATTTTGAATCAAAAAAAAGTTGCAAGTACAGTACAAATAACATTTTTCCTGAATTATTTGAGAGTAATTTTCCCACATGATGATCCATTACTCCTGAATTCTTTAACATATTTTTCCTACAAACAAGGACATTTTTCTTTATAACTGAAATACAACCAATCAGAAAATTGATACATCACTACCGTATAATCATCAGACCTCATTCAAATTTTGCTACTTGTCTCAATATTGTCCTTTATAGCAAAAGGATCCAGTGCAGAATCAAGCATTGCATTTAGTTATTGTGCCTCTTTTTTTTTTTTAAAGGTTTTATTTATTTTCCCCCCAAAGCCCCAGTAGATAGATGTATGTCACAGCTACACATCCTTCTAGTTTCTGTATGTGGGACGCGGCCTCAGCACGGCCGGAGAAGCAGTGTATCCGTGCGCGCCCGGGATCCGAACCCGGGCTGCCAGCAGCCGAGCGTGCGCACTTAACTGCTAAGCCATGGAGCCAGCCCTATTGTGCCTCTTTAGTCTTTTTCCATCTGGAAGATGTCTTCAGTTTTCCCATGATTTTCATGAATTTGACATTTTTTAAACTTACAAGTTAGCTATTTTGTAAGATGCTCCTCATTTTAGGTTTGTCTTCTGCTGTCTCATTATTAAATTCAGGTTATCTATCTTTGGCAGGAAAATCGCAAAAGTGATGCTCTGTTCCTCTTATAGCATCCTATCAGTGGCACATTACTTGTGATATTAATATTGATCTCATGATTAAGGTGATCACTCTACAATTGTTCTTCCCCTCCCCCTTTTTTTTTTTGTGAGGAAGATTAACCCTGAGCTAACATCTGCTGCCAATCCCACTCTTTTTGCCAAGGAAGATTGGCCCTGAGCTAACATCTGTGCCCATCTTCCTCTACTTTATGTGGGACACCTGCCACAGCATGGCTTGATAAGTGGTGTGTAGGTCTGTGCCCAGGATCTGAACCTGCAAACCCCAGCCTGCCGAAGTGGAGCGTGCAAACTTAACTACTATGCCACTAGGCCGGCCCCCTTTTTTCCCTTTTTTATAAATATATTGTGGGGAAGCACATTAATTTTCAACTTATTTATCTGCATCAATATGTACTCATGGATATCCACTTTATCCAATGGGTTATGATCTGCTATTACCATTATTCACTTTGATCTTCGAATAGTCTCAGGTATGGCTAATGTGATCCCCTTTAATCTAGCTTCTTTCTTTGACATAACATTGTCATTATTTGAGTACTTCCATACTTTTGGCACAATAAGATAATTTGGCACAAAAAGATAAATTTTAGTAAAAACCCAATTCTAGGCTCATTTTGGATTTTTCATGCCTCAGCTCCGGAATCAGCTATTTCTCCAAAGAGTCTTAGTTTCTTTTAGTTGAGAATGATATTTAAAAATCAAGATTTGGGACGTAGGTATGCCCATTATTTTGGGGGTGTCATTCTCAGGATCCAGAACCACAGAAATATATGTATGAAAAAATTCATCTATCTATCTATATGTATATACACACATATTAACATCTATATTTATCTATATCTATATCTATATCATCTGTATCTATATCTATATCTGTATCTGTGAAACACCAGGAGTTCACATTAATACCTCCATTTCCAAACCAATACCACAGGATCCAATGTAGTTTCTCTCTTTTCATATTTGTAACTACTTTCTCCAACAATGAAAACCCTATCTCCCATTATGCTTACTATATTTATTTATTTGATCAATCTCCTTGTCTGTAACCAATATCCTATTGCTGCTAAACATTCCATCCCCCACACAGATGCTCTTCTCACCCTCCTTGATCTCCAACACTGCTCTTTAGGCTGCCAAGTCTCTTCCCTCTCACACTCCTTGTGGATGCCTACCTTACTTGTCCCCACCTAATGGATTTAGGACTAAATGGTTTAGGAAAGAATAAGAAGGAAAGAGAATAGAAGGGTATGGGGAAAGGAAGACGAAAAAGAAGAAGAGAATGAGAACAATATGAAATACTTTTAAATTGTTTTCTTGTCTGCTGTGTTGGATTCTAATGCTATTGTTTATTGCGTATTTAATTGAAAATTTCTCTTTTTATTTGAAACTAAAAACAAAATAATAAGTCTACTTTAACTAACTAGACTTCACATAGTTGATAAATATTTATTGAGTGCCTACTCTGTGCCAGTATAATAAATTTTAGTAAAAACCCAATTAACTGGAGTTCTCAATTAATCAATATATTTTACTAACTTTTCAGGGAAATTGATCAATTATAAGAAATCACATACAAATTAAAGATTTATTCAAAATAGGGTCAGTCATAAAGTCAGTATGGGTTTTACTGTGAACCCCATGACTTATACATTGTACTGTATAGTAAGAAATGATATTCAGAATTACGACCTTAAAAAAGAATAGGAAACTCAATTACAATTGAAACATTGCCATGCTCAGTACAGACATTTTACAAATCTTTTCAACAAATATAGTTTTATTCAGTTAACCATAAAATTTTATTCCTCAAACAACCAATTTCTAGTTTATTTATTCATTCAACAAATATTTATGAAATATCTATATACGTGAGGCACTGTTTAAAAAAATACAAATCTATCAAAATTCCTGTTTTCATGGAGCTTACCATCTAGTGAGGGGAAAAAAGACAATAAATAGGCAATGTGGGGTGTGCCAGGTTATTATAAGTGCCAAGAAGAAAAATAGGCAAAGAAAGGTGAAGGAATATTCGAGCATGAATGAGAGGAGGTGATGGTAGGTGAGCTCTCTTAGTGAGATGGTTAGTTTAGTTTTTTCTTGTCATCAGTTTTTCATTTATCCAGTGAGATTCTCTTTCTCAGGATGAAAAATATACTATTCTCATATTTGTTTGCTGGCTTTCTTTAGTATATTTGGGTCAAATATAGAGTGAACTCTTAGCTGCATCTAAATCATTTTGTAAAGACTGGCAAGCTATCAATCAAGATAGTAAATTGGGGAAAGTAGAAGGGAAAGAAAGGGTTAGTTAGGGAAGCAGTTTGAGTGGATTTTTAAACTAAAACAGAAACTTTCATATATTGCTTGGGTTTTTTTTAACATGAGTTACAATATCTTCATAATTTTTAAAAGCTATTTTTTTAAAAAAAATATTGTCATAGTAGCTGAATTCTACTTCAAACAGTATGCTGATAGAGCTCACATGTCCTTGAAAAGAATAAATGGAAAATGAAGCAATTTAGATAGACAAAATCTATAAATCTTCCTATCGTTCATTAGCCACCTTCCAGATAAATATGTTTTACTAACTCCCATAAATGGTAACTCTATTTTAATAATTTAAATGGTGGATATGATCCAAAAGTCTTCTGTTATTCTCAAGCAAAAACTGGTATTTTATTCCTTAGCTCAATAGATATCTTTCTACTCCAATGATACCATTATAAATGTAAAGAATTGATATTATCAGTTAAAAGGAAAGAAAAGTAAGAATATGAAAGTGGTTAAATTCCAGGAAAGATTAGTACACAGAGGTGAGTAGCATTGGACAAGGAATTTTGAGTCCTTGCTTGAACTCTTCCTAGTTTTTGTTATGTAATTTTGGGCAAATCCTCCTACTTTGTTATCTCCAGGCTTCTCTTTGGTAAAATGAAGGTGATGTTAGCCTGTGTCTAAAGTCACCATTTAGAAACAGGATCCTAGGGCCGGCCCCGTGGCTTAGTGGTTAAGTGCGCGTGCTCCGCTGCCGGCGGCCCGGGTTCGGATGCCGGGCGTGCACCGACGCACCGCTTCTCCGGCCATGCTGAGGCCGCATCCCACATGCAGCAACTAGAAGGATGTGCAACTATGACACACAACTATCTACTGGGGCTTTGGGGGAAAATTAAAAAAAAAAAAGAAACAGGATCCTAGAATGAAAACAAACAAAAAAACCCAATAAAAAAAATCTTGCAGTCTCATGTGTTTCAACATGCACTCTTTCTCGCTAGACACACAGATATAGTATTAAACGAAAAATTATTTTTCAGTCAAAGAAGAGAACGTGTTGAATACTCAATTATTAAAATTCCTTTTCACTAAGCTTACTGTTCTGTTCCTTTCGATCCTTTCAAAAATTATAGTAATCGTCTCAAATGGTTACATTTGAGAAAAAAGAAGGGTGGGATAAATAGCTATAGTATATTTTTCTTTTGATCTTTATTTTTTTGACAGGGTTCACAAAAGATGACTACATTTTAATCATTTAGATTTTGCAAATGTTCAAAAAGGCATTTTATGGAAAAAATCCTGGTACATTCTACATTATTTCTGAAATAGATAATATTTAAAATACAAGTTTGAATTAGTTTACTCATTCTCAGAGAGAAAAATAGGCAAAAACTATTATACTATTTAAATTATTGGAAAAAAGAATCCAATACTAAGTTTTATTAACCATAATACCTTGACTTTTATCTTTATTTATTTATTATTATCTTTTTTTTTTTTTTGTGAGAAGATCAGCCCTGTGCTAACATCTGCCAATCCTCCTCTTTTTTTGGCTGAGAAAGACTGGCCCTGGGCCAACATCTGTGCCCATCTTTCTCCACTCTATACGGGACGCCGCCACAGCATGCCTTGACAAGCAGTGCATCGGTGCGCACCGGGGATCCGAACCAGCGAACCCCGGGCAGCCGCAGGGGAGTGCGCACACCCAACCGCTTGTGCCACCGGGCCGGGCCCTATTTATTATTATCTTTATCTATTTACATTTATTTACAGTAGAGAATACATAATGTGCATGTAATTTTTCTAGTTCATTCTCAAAGGCATTTTATAAAATATGGATTAAACAGTTTTAAAACTTTGTTTCTTTTACTCATGTTTCCTCCATAATATTTAGCATCCTATACTTTCAATTTAATAAATTATTCCTTTTTAATATATACTAATTTAGTATACATATTATATGCATATATTTGCAAAAGCACAATGTCCACTGGCAAGGAGCTTACAATTGGTATTTTAGAAATCAAAATAAACTTTCCACAAAATAATCAGAATATACAGACAAATAACTCTGAACTTTCATTTTATTTATCCCTATGCATTATAATATTAAACTGCATTTTACTTCATTGTTTTTAACCAAGCAGTACTTGAATCCATTAAAACATTTTTTCTGACATGTTGACATGCTTTTTATACCTCTCTCTGAATTGATGAGGATAACTGTACTCATTCTTTTGGCCTCAAGCCATTTTATAAGGTAAACAATGTCCAACAAGTATTTATTAACACCTCAACTACGAAACTAGCCAATCAACCTGAATTTGGATTGGAGGAAGAAGCAGCTCACAGACCTTGTATAGTGGTACAGTATACAGGATGATAATCACAAGATAATCACAATACAGGCTGATAGAATATGCAATCACTGAGCAGCCTAGAAACCACACGGCAAAGGGTTATAATGCAGGGATATTTGTTGTAAAGCTACATTTTCCCCCCTTATAAATCCATAAATATTATTTATGTTATTTCACGTGTTTATATTCAAAAGTGGAACCCTATTATCTGTTACAGGGCTCTCATGAGGATGAACTGAGATCATATTCATACAACTAACCCTGAGTGTGTACTAACAGCTTGTCTCTGTTTTAAGTATATTCATCCATTTAATATTCACAACAATGCCATAAGTATTAGATGGATCCATATGAAATTGCCATTTCTGTAGGTGAAAAACAGTTGAATATCAGCAAAATTATGTTTCAACCTACTACAATTATTTGTCTTACCCTACAAATGAGGAAAGTGAGGAACAGAGAGGCTATGTAACTTGCCTAAGGAGAAGCATTATTTTTCTCCTCTTACTACTGAGGAAGCTGATGCTTAAGAAAGAATAAGTGACTTTTCCAAGGATACAAAGCTATCTGCCTCTCAGAGAGATGGATCAAGAGAGATTGTATTTGCCTATGCACTTTGTAAATCTCATACTGCTAAAAAAAGTAAACTATTTTTGTTGTTAATATTATGAAGTCTTCTCTTCCTAGCCTCACATTGGGTCTTTCCTTCTCCAATAACCAAAGAAGGACGCCGTTAGTTATCAAGACAAAAGGCTTTCTTATTTATCATCTTCTGAGATGCTTCCCCTCTGAACTGATATGATGCTTCCAGTCACCCATTCCTGACTTTTTCTGTTATCAACTCAACGCTAAATGATCAAAGTACTGGAATAGTTTGGTTTGTTCTGAAATATTTCTTATGCTGTCCTTGGAACAAATGAGGTGCAAGGGCTATTGGAGATAACATAAAAAAATTCATGAAACATTATCGTCTCTCAAGTAGCACACAAAAATAATCTTCAAACATAATTTCTTATGATTTAATGTGAGCTGGAACCAGGGACATTTTAAAAGTACACAACAGAAGAAAGAGCAACCTAGAGACATGGGGTTGTTCTATCTTTTTGCTCTTCTGCTCTATTTTTACCCATGTCTCAGACACTGCCTTGTAGTAAGTTAGGCACTTGAAGACATTATCTTTGAGCGGCATTTGCTGCACTGCAATAAGGCTAGGAGAGACCATTTTCAGCTGTGGAGTAGAGAACACTAAAATCTTTCTTAGCTCCTCAGTATGTACTGCCTTTGCTACTCAATGAAATACTTACATACTGTTGCTGGATTTTTTTGTAAAAATTTCACCTACAACAGTAACATTTTATGTTCATGATTCTCCCAGACATAGAGGGTATTGTGGTTACCAGTGCCTGGCTCATGAGTCAATCTGTTTGAAACCAGACTCAACCAGGTATTTGAAATCTCTGCCACTTAACTACCTGTGTGACTTTGGGCAAGCTGCTTCACATTTCTATGCATCAGTTTCTCATTTGTAAAAGGGGGATTATATTAGTTCCTACTTTATACAATTAGAAGTATTTTAAGTGGGAGAATGTAAGTAGTGTTTAGAACATTGCCAAACATGCTCAGTATTATAATGGATATTGATTTCTCTTGAAATTTTGAGCATATCTTAATTTAACACTTAGAAACACAAGGGCTTTCATGTGTTCAAAGAATACTTAATCATCCATCAGGAATAGGTTAATTTCCTTAAAAACTGATTCGTCATTCTCCTAGCATTTATCTTATTCCCACTTTATTTCCTAGATATATCTTTAATTCCGACTTCCTAACATTTACACACCATCTCAGTTTTCCCAGAATAAATACACTTCCTCATCAGTTACATTTATCCTTGTCCTTTCCTTTCCTTCAATGTTGTCATGCATTTCATTGTTTCTCCTTACCACTTGTTGATAACTGCTATGTTACCAAAAGAGACATCAATTGCTGACACAGAGTAGCTATGCTGGGTGCTTTTCAAAGCACAGAGAAATTCTGCCCTAAAATTAAAGCTGATGAACTAGAGACGCATCCAAACCAATTAATATCCACTCACAACTTATCATATATATGGGGCTACAACAATAACAAATTGCAGGTGATATGACACATGGTAACAGGGAACTTTGTACTAGGAGAAAAAAGTGAAATGTGAGTTATAAGTCACAGTAGGTTAATAGAAGACTGTTAGCTTTGATTTTCTTTTTTTCTTATAGAACCTTTTAATTACTGCATTTCTAATGCACTTACATTTGCCAGTAGTTCTCTTTTCTATTCTTCTAATAATAGTTCCTAAGGTACATCCTATAAATTACTCCTTTCCTTTTCCTCTCTCTTCTCTTTAAACAATTCTGAGAAAAAGAAAAAAAAAAACAAACTGTAATTTTAAGTAACTCCTTTGGATTAGTTCGTGTGCTGCTTTAGAAAAAATCTCGTACTGTCATTAACACTGTGCTTTCCTGCCTCCGTTCTTACACACACCAATTTATCAGCTGCGGCCATTGCTGCTGGCTGGCTTTTTTCCTATTAAGGCACCAACTCTAGACAAACAAGCCCTTTCCATTCATTCCCTACATTCTTTACTTCTTTAACTTGTTCTAATTCCAGGTTTCCTCTAAGGACCCTCAATTTCAAAACCCTTCATTAGGCTGGCCAAAAGTACTTCAACCTTTCTGTTTCCTTTTACTGTGTAAAAGGCTAGCTTTCTCCCCAAACTCATTTGTTCAGCTTTGTCTCTTAACTTCCTTACCTCTTACATCACTCTTTGCAAGGACAGTGCCTTTTTTTTTTTTTTTTAAGTTCTCTAAGCCCTATCCCTCTTTTCTTTCAGATGCTTCTGGAACTTTCCCCTCTAGATTAAGTAGAAGAGATAGGTGTTACTACTGAACTTGCCAAACAACTTTACTATAAGTCTGACATTTGATAAAATGGCAACATATCACAATTCAGAAATGCTGGGAAAAGCAATTACTTGTGGTAAGAGTGACTCCATGGCAAATAATTAGGTATAAGAAGAATAGAAATTATTTTTTTCTTGCAAATATAGAGACATTCTTTTATTTATTCTTTCATTCATATCATACATTTCCCTGATCCCCTACTATGCTAGGGCCTGGAATGATAATAGTGATCCTAACAGTAGAATACCTCCTTTCTGGAGTGTTCATTAAGGGAATAAGTTATTTTTTGTTGTATTCTTTGCTTCCACTCTTACTCTTCACATGATGCCATTCACAGTCAAAAGGTACACATAAGACATCCAACGCTTGCTTTTACGCGTTGAATTCAATCCCTTAAAATCTTCAACCAGAGTAGTTTAAAGCGTGATAATAAGGGGATGGATTTGAAAAGTGAAAGTTTTAATCTCTCTTTTCCCTTTCCTGCTTTTTCCATTAGTAGAAGAAAAGTCCAAGAGTTTGGCACTATGAAGAAAAGAGAGACGGCCATATATTGGACAACAAACCTTTAATGAGTGAAGTTATTTATGACTCCTTAGGAAACTACATTTAAATAACTAAATTGTGTTTCATATGTTTTTACAGATTTGGTTTAAAATTACCTTTTTATGCTCAACGAACTAGGTAGGGAACATATTATTCCCAGTTTAAAGGAGAAAATTGTTAAACAAGTGACACAGCTAGTAGACAAAGGGCAGGATTAAGGCTAAAACATAGGTTTTCCAAATCCTGGCCCAATTTTTTTCCCATAATAATACATACTTCTACCTTTTAAAAATGCACATGCTAATGTAACTCCAGGGCACTAAAACTTCAGCCTTTTGTCATATAAATAGTAAAATATACACCCCATTCACACTTAGCTTATGTTTTATATATTTCATAGATAATAAGATATTTGAAAACAAATTAAATTTTCATCAAAATCCTTGGCAAAGTTTGCATTTTCCTTTTGTGTGTTCAATTTTTTGATAAAATTTTCATATATATATTTTATATTACAGTAGGAAAAAAGCATTTGTACTTTGATTTCAAAGTGAAGTGAATTTTGAAATTCTGAGGCATGGCTCTGACATCAAAGATATTCAAATAATCACCACCCTGATAACATTAACTTGACTGAATATTGCAGTCTCCTTGGTTAGACATATTTAAAAGCTGTCTTCAGTTGATTTCTCTCACTTAGAAAAATATATCTTCTAAGGGGAATTCAGTGAGGGGCATTAGTGCTTTAGCTTTTAGAGAAAAAGTGGATAGGTTTGTGTAAGATTCACATGTACCTTTACATTTGAAGTGCAAAAGATTCCAAGTCTTGTAAGAAGTAAAGGTAATATTTGATGACATTTAATGGAATATATCTAATTATTATGTTCTGAGTATGATCATTGCTATGATAAAGTTGATCTCAGGATGGATCTTGAAATGTAAAGATTGCGTCTCCCTGAACTAAGTGTCAGCATCTCAGTGGGTAGCACTCAAAATGCTAATATATATTGTCTAAAACGTCTGTTTTCTTAAAGTAAGATGACTCTGAATTCAAAGGAAAGCATAAAATTATTTTTCGTGTGCTTTTCTTTTCCTGATAATATACGTTTCTTTATCACTGGTACCTTTTTCCCATTTCTTGTATCTATTTTGGCCTCACCGCTCAGCTTCATTTCACTCTAGTTTTCTTTACCCTGATTCTGTAACCTGCCCCTTTTCTTAGCCGTCCCTTGTCTCGTCTTCATCTCAGATTAGCCTCCAGCCTATAATACACAGAAGGGGTGTCAGACCATTCAGGGTCCTGAAAACATAACACTCCAGTTTATATTTTTTTCCATATGAAATCTTTCTTTCTTGGTAATAGAAACCTTTAACCATGTCTTTCTTCATTCTGTTCTATAATCCATCACTCTGCTTTTCCACACTCAACTTGAAGGTTTTGACCCTCCTTCTCTATTACTCTCTGTGAGATCTGAACCTCTTTCATCTCTTTTGCTATACTGCATGCCTTTTTGCTCTCAAAAGCTCCCTACTTCTGTTCACAGCAGCTGATCCTCTAGACATCTCATCTAGGGAGGGGATGTAGAGGGAAAAGCCCACCAAATGGTTTAACTTTCAAATACTAAATGTGAACGTTGGCTGGAGCTCCAAGTGGCAAGTCTGTACAGTACAAACAGTAAGCACTATGAGGGCTCAAAACCTTTGAGTCGTGTCCCTGTGTATGTCTGGACTCTGTATCTGTGTCTGAATAACCATGTGCTTGTCTCAACTTTGTTAACGATTATTCAATGCAATCGTTCAGCCCAAACGGCTTTGAAACTGTTACAGAAATACTGCCAAGCCAAGGAGTTTGACTTAGTTTCACAAATATAACAAAAAGTAAAAATTGGTTTTAAACTATATTGTGTGAATGGTTACTACTAGGAGCTCAAAAATAAGATGGCACTTCAGACGTGGCTACTAAATAGACCTGAAATCATATTCAAGGATGCCAGAAACTTGTGCTTTGTTCTGATTCAAATAAAATTTTAAAGTGGATATGCATCCAGTAGTGCCATGTACTCAGTAGGCATTCAATAAATCCTTGTTTAATGGATGGAAATAGAATAATAAGAATTTTGTCAGAGAATTATTTGGAAGAAAAATTGATGAACTGCACTCTTTTCTTTAAAGTGACTTCACCTGAGAGTTCCCTGTTGCAAAACACTGTAGCATTGTGGAGATTAGCTTGGCATGCTGGGTAGAGTAAGTCTGAGCTTGACATGTGTAGGGCCTCTGCTGAGGTGAGTATCTCTTGCTCTGTTTACAGGCTTTGTTTATCAATCAATATTTATCAATCCCCATTAACAGGTAGGCTCATTTTCTACTTTTCTCTGCCTCCCACAGGGTAGGGCTGAGGTAGAAAAGAGATTAGTTTACATTATGTCCTGATATAAACAATTAAGAAGACCTTACCCTGGCTCCTTCTCACTGCTCCAGGCCAGGGCATTTTCTTGGGTGAGCTGATGGTTTTGTGTCTAAGGTAGAGGAATGGGTTGTTGGACTATATCAAAGCATTAATCATTTATTGAGCACTAGCTTTGTGTCACCACTTGTAGATGCTTACATGAGTGATTTCATTTTTAGCCTCCCAATACATCTATCCCCCTTTCACAGATGAGAAAACTGAGGCACCAATCAGTTAAATAATTTGCCTAAGGTCACGCAACAAGTGGTGGAGTCGGGGGTGGAATCCTGCAATTTAACTCGAGAAACTGCACTCTCAACAGCTAAGGTTTCCCTAGGGTGACTGAGTTAATTAATTCAGCTCTTGTTGTGAGAGGTTGTGGTTTTGTTTTGTTTTGTTTTCTGCCTGCCAGGCTTGTTTCACTGGATCGGTTCCTGCTGAATAGATTGCCTTGTCTACAGTCGCCAGCATAAAAGGTCTTTTTGTGAAGCTCTTTCTCTTGGCCTGATTATTCCAAAAGCAAAACACCATCATGATCAGGAGGGCACTAGGCCACTGGTCTCTGGGGCAACGGGCATAGAGAAGCACCCAGTGGAATGAGTGACAACAGAAGCCCAAGTCCTGCCGGCTAGAGCCCTATAACCAGGTTAATTGTCGTGACTATAGACTCTAGAGAAATGACCAGTTAGGTCACCAGGGTTAGGGTCCGAGGTAAAGAGCACAAAGTTCAGGGCCTAAGGTGAGGCCAAGACAGCACAAAGAAAATGAGGTCAGAAACACAGGTGTTAGAACACCAGACTGCATCAGGAAAACAGGGACAGAAAAATCATACCACAGTTCAGGCTCACTGTGCGGAAGGGGAAGAGACAAACTGCCAGACAAGTAACAGAAAGAAGATTGCCT
Source organism: Ceratotherium simum simum (assembly GCF_057802395.1). Classification (NCBI taxonomy): domain Eukaryota; kingdom Metazoa; phylum Chordata; class Mammalia; order Perissodactyla; family Rhinocerotidae; genus Ceratotherium; species Ceratotherium simum. The sequence goes on from NC_141901.1 coordinate 81,542,779, forward strand.
CACTGCACTAGGGGGGTCTCTTCTGCAGGTCACCCTAACTGCCATGTCAATCCACTCGCTTTGTGCCTAGCCCATCTACTTTTTCTGTAAGGTCCTGATGGTGAACACATGAGTGTAATCGCCCAGTTTCAGCTTTAGGTTCCTAAACTGGTGGAGCCACATTTAGAAATTTGTGGAAAGGTTTCATCTTTTGCTCCGGTGTTTCATTGACCTTCCTTGTGTTGGGCTGTCCCTACTGAAGGAGAATCAGATTGAGACTGAAGAGGTTCTTCAATAGTTGCTGAGTGTAATACTAGAAGCTAGTGCAAAATGATAAGGGCCAGCTCAGAAAATCTGTCATTCTTCCAGGCATGAGAATTAGGACCCCAGGTAAGGGACATATTGGTTGGTATGTTGCTTATCAGTTAGCTCAGCATTCAATCTTGACCTAAATCCACATCCTGCCGAATTGTATGGCACCATAAAGACATACTTGGGCAATGTTAACACATTTTCAGCATTGCAGAATACAGAATTTGTTTATTTTGTGACATCATTATTTATTTAAATTTAATTCTGAGGCCACTGTGATCTGTCACTATGATTTGAAACCAGACTCTTTCAAATTGTGAATTCTAACTTGGGTTTCAGTTTGTTCTCAGGTCTTTAGTTACAACCAGAGTATCAAAAATTTGATAATTTCAACAATAATACCTTATGCGGTAAATATATTTTGGGTTGTGGAATTTGAACATCTTCTAATTTTGCAACTATATATAAAAACAGATATACATGTTTTAATTTACTGGCCAGACCTGGAAAGTTCTACTTGCCAGGATGACTCTAGAAGTTCCATGGCTGGTATCTTGTTGGTTGTTTAGTCAACTCTATTTGTGCATTCATATCATGCTGACAGTATAGTAGGCTCTTATGGAGTTGGAAAATAAATGTATTCTCTGAGCCTGAAGTATGTAAATATATAAAATTATCTGAGCCACAGAAATATTTTCTCTTTCATGCTTCAGACTCATAAGTTAGAAAAACTGGGTTCCATCAACACAACAAAAGTTATCAGTTGGATCCCTGGTGAGGGGTTGAGATTGAAGGAGTCTTTCTAGGGCTATAAATGAGAAAAGGAAAACATTATAAATGTATGGGGCAAGAATGCTCACATAAAACTCCAGCTGCCATCTCTATCTCTATTCCTGATCTACTTGTCCTCAGTGACCACTTATACTCTCTGTTCATGATACCCAGAGTCCAAAACAACCAGGAATCAGATGGGCACAGAGATCTGGTTTTAAGGGAAAACCAAAGTTGCAAACTGAATATGGCATCTTGGATCCATGTCAAGGAAGAGCACATTCTCACCCAACAATGAACTGTAGGAGAGATTGAGTTCAGCAGAGCCTTGAGGGAGAAAATAAATCATAGGAACCCCAATTCATATAAGACCGTTAGAAGAGAAGAGTGACCTCATTCCTCTGCCTTACAGGATGATGCCGGGGCAAGGCATTCCCTAGAATAGGAAGGGCAGATACCTCTTTTATTTGCCTCTTGCTCTTCTCTATAACTGCCTCCATGAATCACTGCCTGAGCTCAATAAATTGAACACTTTCAGCACAAAATCTTTAAGTCATTACAGCCCCAAGATACTCTCACCTGTCAGTTTGGTACAGCGTAATGGAATGACCACAACATGGAGTCAAACTAATATCAGTTTGAATCCCGACTTTGATATTTACTATCTGTTCCTCCCAGACAGTAGATTTTACTTACACTTCTTTAAGCCTCAGTTTCTTCCTTGTAAAATGGGTAAAATGGTACCTATCTCACAGGGATGATTAGAGGATTTCAGAGATGATGTATACCTAGTATAGTGCCTCGCACATGGAAGTCGTCAGTACGTGGTAGCTTATTATTTCCCTATCCCAATATCTGTATTAGTTTCCTGTGGCTGCCACAACAAATTTTCACAAACTGAGTGGCTTAAAACAACTGAAATTTATTCTCTCACATTTTGGATGCGAGAAGACCAAAATCAAGTGTCAGCAGGGTTGGTTTCTTCTAGAGACTCTGAGGGAGAATCCGTTCCGTGCTTCTCTTCTAGCTTCTGCAGCTGGTGTTCCTTGTCTTGTAGACACATCACTGCAATCTCTGCCTCTATCTTCACAACGCCTTCCCCTCTGTGTCTCTGTATGTTTTCTCTTTTTCTGTTACTTATAAGAATATCCATCATTGGATTTAGGGCCCACCCTAATTCAGGATGATCTCATCTCGAGATCTTTACTTTAATCACATCTGCAAAGACCCCTATTCCAAATAAGTTCACATTCAGAGGTTCCAAGGTAATCACTACAAAACATGTGATTAGCTGAATTGTATCCCTCAAAATTCATGTGTTGAAGCCCTAACCCCCAATACCACAGAATGTGAATGTATTTGGAGATAGGGCCTTTAAAGAGGTAATTAAGGTAAAATGAGGCCGTTCTTATGAGCCCTAATCTAGTCCAACTTGTGTTTTTATAAAAAATACACAAAGAGAGACACCAGGAATGCATGTGCACAGAGGAAAGGACATACTGTGTGAGGATACAGTGAAAAAGTGTTCGTCTGCAAGCCAAGGAGAGAGGCCGCAGAAGAAACCACACCTGCCAACACCTTGATCTTGGACTTCCAGCCTCCAGAACTGTGAGAAAATAAATTTCTGTTGTTTAAGCCACCTAGTCTGTGGTATTTTGTTATGACCACCCTAGCAAACTAATACAATGCATAAAATTAATGATTGACCTGCTTTCTTTAGTTTCCATAGGTGTCAAGTAATTTACACATGGAATCTGACTCCTTATAGTGGTCATGAACCCCTTGCTTGCAGTGACCTTACAATCTGAGAGAAGCTCACTTTCTCTCCTGCTCAGGTACTATTTAGTACACCAGGTAGTGTTACTTTATTGAAATTCTGTTTGATTTTATAGCTGAATTAAGTGAAATACAGTGAATGTAGTCAAGTACTCGGTAACTGAAATTCTAAGGTATCTTAGACTATCGTAAAACACTATGATTATTGTGAAATCTAGAAGGTATAGAGGATTTAGATTAAAGAGTACTAGAAGTTTCTTTAAAATAAAAGTCCTTTTTGTAAGCTTGTTTTCTTGTGATCTACCTTTTCCTTTTGCGAGTTAAATGTAAAAAAAAAATCTAGTTAATTGATAATTTTGGTTAATAAAGTAAAATAAAAGTTCTAAGACATATACATGATATTCTACCCCATTTCAACTTAAGAGCCATTTTACTTGTAAGTTAAGTCATCTATTCTACTATCCCCTATTAGCAAATTCTAAAAGTTAGCCTTCATGTGCGTGAAACTTTGTACCTTTTAGTTTATGGGCTTCAAAAAACCCGAAACTCCTAAGTGTTATCTTTTTTAACTAGCTTATGATTAGCACAGCTGTTATTTTAGTTCATTGTTTTATTGCGTTTGTAAAGAGTTCTGGGATTCTTGGTGCTAAGCTTATAGGGTATTTTTAATCACCATTACAGTTATCATTATCTTTGTCATTAAAAATAGCACATCTGTAAGCCTATGCTTGCATTTGAATAATATACAAAAGCGATTAACAGTAAATATTAGTAATGACATTGGCAACCTCTAAGACAGAAAGCAAGAACAATAGAGTTAAATAAGCGTATATAGTTCTCTCAAGCTTTTCTCTGACAAGTATAATTTCACGTATATTTATTGTTGAGATATTTATCTGATGTGTTTGTTATGACTGGCATACCTACAGACTTTAGGGCAATACATCACCTGGTGCTCTGGGGGTGGATCTCACATTGTACTCTCTTAACAATAGTTGGCAGCAGGTAACATTCCTTTCCTGTGTGTCTACTCTGACCTGATCCAAGGTCAAGATAATGCATATGTGATCCACTACTCACTGTCCTTTGAAAATATATGGATTTCTCACAGTTACTATAATCTACATGCTCCTTCACTGTGTTAACAGCAATAAATAGGTTACTGAGAAAAGCAAGGGAGACAGGAACTAGTGATACTCGAGTCTTTATGGCTAACATATAGCATTGGAACAATACGTGACAGCATCATGATTCAAGTGCCTTGCACAGATTGTCTTGGCCTGGACTGTAAGCTCCAGGGTCTGAGTCTCTCTCTTTTGCTGTTGTATCCCAAGTGCTTAGCACAGTGCCAGGCACCCAGGAGGTGATCAATAAATAATTTTTAATGGCTAAATTAATGACTGAGCAAACTGCAAAGTGTATCACCAGTCTCCATTGGGAAAAATATATTAGTTGCTTAGTCAACAGTGATAAATGGTACTAAACCTCGTCTGGTGAAATTAAAACAAGAAACAAAAAACACGTAGGTCATGTTGCCTCAGGCTCAAGCAAAGCATTATCAAGATGAAGAGAGAGGAGCAAACACATACACACATGTGCGAAATAAGGAAGTAACAGCAGTTACAAAATATGTCTACATATATATATCACAAAGCATAAAGCAGTTCAAACTGAATGTATAAGCATGGTATATGTGCTGTATCAAAAAAAAAAAGATGATAGAACATTTGAAATCTTACTTAAGAAGTCTCTAGAAGAAATGCAAAATCAAATGGAGTTTATTGTGAAAAATTCTTGGAGGAAATAAGTTTTGAATCAGATTTTTAAGAAGGTGAGCGTTCTCATTTGGTAAGGAGAAGTCCAAAATTGATAGATTAGGAAGGTACTGTAGGAATTTGAAGAGCCTAATGGAACTAAGGGACAAAATTTTGTGGAAAAATTTTTTTAATGAACTCATGCAACATAGAAACATTTAAACAGGAAAACTTGATATAGTATATGTACAAATGTTCTAAGACTGTATTAAACAAAATACACTGGTTCATTTCTGTAAATAATATCCTTTTGCCCTATCAGGAGGGAGGCTGGCTCAGATAATGGCTTTCTGAAGTCAAATTGTACTTGCCTACACAAGCCTAGTTAATAATCTTTCAAAATCTAACCACCTGTGAGTGAGATGTTGGGGAAGTAGTAATAAATAAACTATTTTACTGCACCTCAGGGAATACACTCGTATTTTTACCCTACCTGAATCATGGGAGGGTAATTGTGATAACTTAGACAAGGTTTTCTATAAAATCACAGGCTTTGTCTGATACATTAGGTGAAGTACAGAATCGAGTCAATCAATAATTTTGAATAAAGAATAAAACAATAAAACAAAACTTTTCCCTCAATTACCTAAATCTTTAAGATAAGAGTGGCTTTTACAAAGAGTACTTTTTCTAGATCAGTGGTTCTCATTTGTTTGAAGCAAGATAAGCACTATCTGTTGACTAAATCAATAGCATGTTTCACACATATCTTTCAGGAAGTAAAAGTATTATGATAGTTAGCAAATCAAAATTTCATTTAAAAATATTTCTGACCTCAAATACAGCACAAAGTGCCACCTCTGTAGATGTGGATGCAGTTCTCAGAGAAGAGAGGTTGGTTAAGGCAGTGAAAAATGTCTCAAAAGGTATTTGCTATAATGTGCCTGATTTTGGCCATTGTGTGGTTTTTAAACAAAACTAAAAGGGGAATTTTTCAACAACGTTTTCTGGTATAATACGGTTCTTCTAACTGGAAAAGTTTAGGGACCACCGAGCTAGACAATTGCGTGGATCTGTGCTGAGAGTTGTGACTTTCTAGGATCACAGGATTAAAGAGCATCTCAGCAGATTTGACATCTTTGGCTGTCTTTGTGATTGATGCCCATCATGGTGCTGGCCACCATGATGAGACTATCCTCATCAGTCGTTGAGGAGGGCTGTTATTTCATGCATATTGCCACAATTTGAGGACATATCTGAATAGCGGAAGCTATGAAACTTCAACATGGCCAATCCTGTAAATTTAGCCATTTATCATATATTACAAGATCTGGAGTATATGCTGGGGTGATGGATATTAATTATGGAGAAGGCTTGATTTAAATAGTTTGTTGCTCATGGGTGTAACTTAAGTGTAATTTATTTTCTTTTTCCTCAAAATAACCCTAGTTAGGATAGGAAGATTAACTGTCATAAATGACTTAAATAAGAAAGAGAAAATGATTAAGTTTATCCCATAACAGATTTAAATTACAACAGAATTGAAGGGGGAAAATATAAAAATTGTGAAATGCAAAGAAAATAAAAATATGGAAGAAATACACACATCATCAAATCACTAGTTCAGATGAATCATTTTGCCTAGTAGAGAGAGCACAGTTAATAATGGATTGTCTCCAAAAATTCTTGAAATGTGGCATTGCAAGAGGTAGCTCTGTTCATCTATTTGATTTTTGCAAAGTGAGATAATTTTGAGAAAAACAGTACTGCAAGAAAGTACTAAAATTGCTAGATACAGCATCTCTGTTAAAAATAACTACAAATAGGAACCTATAATTGGTAGAATAAAAAATAAACTTTTTAAAAAAAATTTGTTTCCATGGAATCAAAGATCTCTGACATGGACAAATGGCAGAACACTTAAGTTGAAAAATAAATATAGAGAAGCTTAGCCTAGAATTAAAACTAGATTTAAAAAAAAAACAACCCTGGATACCATAAATGCTTCTTAAAATGGTGTTGGTTGGAAGATTTTTTTAAATTGTATAGTCAAGTTAGATTAGTGAATTATTTCACAATAGGAGCCACTTTTTACCTACTGTTGCATCTCAGCATCCAACAAGTGCAGGCACAATGTGACAAATGCCTTTTGGGATATTTACCAGTCCTAATACTCTTCTTTAAAAAGTAGTCTTGGCGCCAGCCTCATGGTATAGTGGTTAAGTTTGCGTGCTCCACTTTGGTGGCCCAGGGTTTGCAGGTTTGGATCCCGGGCGTGGACCTATGCACCACTCATCAAGCCATGCTGTGGCGACGTCCCACATACAAGATAGAAGAAGATGGGCACAGATGTTAGCTCAGGGCTAATCTTCCTCAGCAAAAAGAGGAAGATTGGCCGTGGATGTTAGCTGAGGGCCAATTTCCTCACCAAAAACAAAACAAAACAAAACTAGTCTCATATCTGTAGTGGGTTCTGTCTCTCATATTTGAACTAGGTGATCCTTCCAAATCATCATAGCAGTTTGGACTGGGGACAGAGTGGGGAGGGATACCTGCCCCAAGGTGAGTAGATCTGATTCTCTTTCTAGAGAATTTGGAACTGGAGCACAGTTAATTAAGTGCTTGAATAGAAAAGGGATATAAAGCCAGTGCAGGGCCATGTTTGGGCATGTGCATGTGCTGAAGCAGAGAAAGTCACCAGAGAGAGAGGCAGGAAGAGAGAAAGAGACACACAGAGACTAAGGGGCAAATGTAAGAGAAAAGGTCAGAGCAGAGAAAAGCCAATGCTCAGGGAGAGACAGCCTCCATGAAATGTTCTTGTTCTATCCGTCCTGGTGATGATTCCACATGAGGTTTGACTGGAGTTCCCACATTTGGTTTCTGTGAGCTTTCCCCACAGTTTTTGTAATAAACTTCTATTGTGCTTAAGTATTAGGTTATGAGTTAAATTTAGGGCATGGAAAAAAGATAAGTTTCTGCAGAAGTTAGGGGCAGAGTGAAATATAAGTCAGAGTCATCACATTTCTCTTCTTTTACGTTTCTCTATTTGATGATTTCTTAAAACACAATGCCTGCATTTATAGATCTTTATATGTTAAGATATAATAATGAGGTAGAATGTGCTTCGTAACTTCTCCAAGTCATACAGTTTCTTAATGGAGTGGAATATGATTTCCAAACACAACCCTCCTACTAGATTTTGCTTAGTCAAAACTTTAAGATTTTGAAACATTCAGCTAAAATTAGGCTACATGTTTCTTGCTCTATAGAATGTGTTTTTGCCTAAGTAAGCATGATTTAACACAATTCGTACTTCCGGTAGAAATAAAGAAGTTAGAACAAAAACTCTAATAAGATGCCATCTTTTATCTACAAAACTGAAAAAATAAAAAATCTCAGAGTTGATGAGGGTTTAGGGAAAGGGGCCATCTCATGCTTGTCTGTTTGAATTATAATAGAAAATATACCAATACTCATTCATTCAACAAATATTTATTGAATGTGTTCTAGATTCTGAATCTAGAATTGAAATTCTGGGCACTGAAATTCAGCCACAAATAACACAGACAAAAATCTCTGCCTGTATGGAACTTATATTTTTCAAAATGTTTAAAAATGTACATATTGAGCTGGCCATGATGGCCTAGTGGTTAAAGTTTGGTGTGCTCTGCTTCGGCAGCCTGGGTTCAGTTGCCACGTGTGGAACCACACCACTCGTCTGTCAGTAGCCACGCTGTGGCAGTGGCTCACATAGAAGAACCAGAAGAACTTACAACTATACACAACTATGTACTGGGGCTTTTTGTGGGGGGAGGAGAAGAGAGGGAGATTGGCAACAGATGTTAGCTCAGAGTGAATCTTTCCCAGGAAAAAGAACAAGTACATATCCTTTTAACCTAAAAGGTGTATTTTTTAGATATATGTATATGTTTTTGTCATACAATGGAATACTATGCAGTCATGAAACACAATGTTTTTAAAGAATATATTGTTAGGTTAAAAATGAGTAACATCAGTAGGTTCTCATCCTTATGAAAAATGCGTTAAGTACTCACACACATATTTTTTTAAAGTCAAAAGAAATATATACTAAAACACTAATGGTAGTTGCCTCTGTGTGATGGGATCATAAATAATTTTCATTTTTCTTTTATTATGTCTTCATAGCTCTAAATTTTCTGTAATAAACCTGTATTAATTTGATATCTTTTGCCTCAAGTGTAAGATGCATGATGTTTCACATTTTCATATGTTTTAAATTAAGAATTTTAAGCTCAGTGTGGGCAGGAACCTGTCTGTCTTGGAAACTTGCTGAATCAATGAATGTGTCAGTGTCCAAAAGATAATTTCCATACTTCAGGCAAAGGAGTACATTGTAGTGCAATTGTTACTGTGCACATTTGACATTAACAATGCCTGTAAACTGATTAATACTTTTGTCACTTCAGTTGAGTTATTTGTGAGGAAATGCTACATGAATTTTAACTTAAATTTGGACCCATATATGTTGTTTAAAATGTCCTTTGAAAAGATGAGCACAGTATACATAAAAGATAATTCAATTTAAGGTAGTAATAGCTTGAAGTGGATTCTCATTCAAGCCTGAACAGCTATGTGTCTAAAGTTCCTACCATATGCATTTTAATTAAGGAAAACAAAGAAAGGAATAGAAAATAGAAAAACTGCAGGTAATAGGATGCAAGCCATATAATGTGAAATTAAACTGTCAGGCCAAAAGGTGTTAATAAAAAGTTCCAGTTTTAGGGTACAGTATAGTGAACATCTGTTGTTTTTACCCTTTGGCATCTATATTTCCCATTTCTGTTAAAATAGGACCTGCTCCCCTCAAAATCCTTTCCTTTGGGGAACCACTCCTCAACCCATGTAATCTAAATAGGTTTGACCCACCTACTCAACTCTAGAGCTGTTCAATACGGTAGTGGCTATTTAATTTAAATCTGAATTACTTAAAATAAGATTTAAAATTTAGTTCCTTGGTTGCATCAGGCACATTTCAAGTGATGGATAACCACAAGTGACTAGTGGCTACCATACTGGACAGTGCAGATTATAGAACATTTCGATCATCACAGGAAGTCCCCTGGAATCGTGCTGTGAGGTCTAGGTAACTGTAAATCCCGTGTGACTGGCCAAGGTGATGAGTCTGGGGGAGGACACATGATCCCCTCAGGTTAATGAGAGCCAGGCCCAGGATTTTGTCAGGGTTGACGGGGAGAAACTCTCATGACTGTGTTGGAATAAAAGAGAGGATATGAGATCAGAGCTGCTGCAGTTTCCACAACGGACAACCCTGCTGAGTATGAAGACTGCATGGAAGAGAAAGTCTCTACATATGAAGAGAAACCAGATCACCGTGATGTTTTTGAGTCCGTGAGCCAACGGTGCCTGAAGAGTATTTTTAAGTTACAAAAGCCAATAATTTTCCTTTTTGCTCAAGATCATTTGGCTCTGTTCTGTTGTTTAGATACATCACTGAAGGAGTATTGACTGAGATCTATAAGCAAAGGTGAATTAACTGAAAAGCAGTGTGCTTGTCTCTTTGATGCCACGATAAAGGCTCAAAAGGGATTCCAAGGATATTAAAAAAATTTTGAGTCAAACTTTGCAATTCAAAGACAAGAGCAATATGTAATTATATAGGGAAATGTATGCTATTATCATTTAGCAAAAAGAAATTGTGTGTGTAAATTTGATATAGTTTATTTTCTGAAAAGCTGTTACCAAATCAGTGGGAGTGAGTTCTTATAATTGGTAGCCTCTTAGAATCTATGAATATGATATGCATTTACGTTAATATATAAAACTTAGGGAGGACGATAAATTTTTTTCCCATGTTCATAGGCTCATACATTCTCTAGATTTGCTTTATTGATGCATAGGTGTTATATGATCTTTTCTTATACTGCTTGAAGTGGCTTGTGGTTGATTTTGGTGTAGCCTGCTTCCATCTAATAACTGTATAGTCTTCTTATATTGAGTAGTACTCCTTATGATGGTATAGAAAGAAATTTGTATAACTTATTACTAAAATTTTGGTGTATCATATTTAATTTTATATTTCTTTTCTCTTGCTTCTCACCCCCAATTTTGTACCTAGTATCAACTGCTTTGAAGGTCAGAAAAAGTAGCTAAAATAATAACAACAATAAACAAACACATAGAGACCAAAAAAAAAAAGAAAAGAAAAAGTAGCTAAAAAGAATTGGAATGAATAGGTAAAGAAAATGTAGCCTGTTCCCACTAAATAAAGAATGCTTTAATTTGAGTACAGGCTTTTTCAAGTTTGTTCTTTTTTTAAACATCTGTAAAATCAGATCGTCGTTCTATAAGTTGAGTTGAGTTCTCCACTTTTACTCTGACAGCCTGAGCAGCAATTTGCTTGCATATGCTTCCGTTCCATTTTCATAATAAAATATAGTTAACAAAAATGAAAATGCCAACAAAATAGATGTGTTTCTAAAAACGGCAGGGGATAGGGTGGGGTGAATGGAAATGTGTTCTAACACAGTTCACAACATCATGTTTTCTCTCATATCACATTCCTTAAATAGACTATCCAGGTAGAAGAGAGCCCATTTTCAGAAAGGCTCCCTCAGGAATCAGTGGGAGATGTTCAAAAAACACTCTGAGTCAACACGCTGACAGTGATCAGGAAAAAAAGACAAATTCCACTAGCATTTGGGCTGTATACAAAAAACCATCACATCCCAGACTTGGGGAATGATATATGATGCACCTGGAAAAGTGTGTTCAGTTTGGATAAACTCAATTCCAGAAATATGTGGAAGATTGGAGAGACTTAAGAGAAAAAAAAAAGGATGAAGCGACTAGGGAGTTGAGGTTAGGAGAGGGCTTGAAAGGAAAGATTAAAGCAATTGACTAAGTAACTTTTAAGATTTGACGTGATAAAAGCCAACAAATATTTAAAAATAGAAAATACTACAGAGACAGAGAAATTATTTGGAGTGGTAAAAGACCATAGGAAAATAAGCAAAACTGAGACAGGTATGAGGGAAAATGAAAAACAACAGCAAACAAATTAGTAACTTTTGGAATATTCTCTTAAGGAGTCCATAGGAAGCTTTAACTCATGGCAAATTTACGACTAAACGTGAAGAAAGCCACAGGCGTTGGAAGATGATGATTGTAAGGAATGGGTGGTGGACTATACGATTGGAGATGTTCTTTCCTACTTAGTATTTCTATAAATCTATAATAATATGAAAATCCAAATTTCTGTTGAACAAGGGTATATTCCTGGCCATGTAGCAAGGTTTAAACCAAACTTGCAAAGAACCCATTATTACACAGTTTGCCTGGGATCTCTGACTCTCATAGGGGAGAAAACTGTTTTTAATCTGCAGTTTTCCAAAAACAATTCAATTAAAAATAATAAAAAAATCTGAAATCCTGGCCACAAGGGTTAATAACTACAGAGGTGTCCGACAGATATTCAATCACAAAAATTTAAATGCTCTTTTCATTAAGCCTTTTGTGTCTTTTTCCATAGCTAAACCAAGATAATTGTTTAGGGGCTAATTTCTGAGGCTATTTAATAACACCTCCTGCTAGACTTCTCATGAAACTCAGCAAGAGGAAGCATCCAGAGTAATAGAAAAATACTTATGCTCATTTTACATCTCAAATTCACACTTTTCTTTTTTTTTTTTTTTTTTTAAGATTTTATTTATTTATTTTTCCCCCAAAGCCCCAGTACATAGTTGTCTGTCATAGCTGCACATCCTTCTAGTTGCTGTATGTGGGACGCGGCCTCAGCATGGCTGGAGGAGTGGTGCCTCGGTGCGCACCCGGGATCCGAACCCGGGCCGCCGGCAGTGGAGCGCAGACACTTAACCGCTAAGCCACGGGGCCGGCCCGTCAAATTCATACTTTTCTTTACAAAAGAGATCCTGCTGTTTGAGTTTGGCAACTGCCATGCCAACTGCATTGGGTAAGATTGGATTAGGAGGCAAAGCTGACTATGCATTCAAGTCCCCACACCGTAGCAGGATTTTTATGTAAATTCCATGACAGTTCATACTTTTGCAGATAATGAAATGGACACAAAACACTTGAAGGTTTCTAAGTCAGCAAAATAATGAACAGGATAGCCTATAAACTGCTTTAATACATTTTTGACATTTGGTCACTCATAAAAATGGGCTTTGTATTTCTCCTTCTTTCACATAGGTTTTCTTTTTTAATGCTACATTCTAGTAGCTCATAGCTCTACAGGTTACCGTTAATGTGTGAACATGAACTACAAAGAGTTCATCACACTTTAAATTTCAGTAAGTGGCAAATTTTGTGTTATGTTTTCTTAAGAAAATATGGACAATTTTTTTCTCCAAAAATGCCATTCCTTTAGATTGAAAAAAGAAGCACACATACCTTATAGACTAAAGGCAGTGCCAGAGGGATGTACTTTTGTAATTAACTAACCACAAAATTAAAATTATGTAGATTGATCTATAATTTTCTTTTATATAATTTGTGATGACATGTATGGGTAAAAGTGTGTTTTCACGAGACTAGCCTCTAGAGACAATATGTTTTCGGATTTCCAAACAGATCTTTCTGAGCAATAGTCAATGACTATAACAGAAACACTCAAGAAAATGTTCTGTAGCACAATGTATAAAATGTATTCTTTACCTTCTGCTATTGTCATTTCAGTTCCATATACTGTCTTGTGCTTGAAGGTGAAATTCCCATTAGTGTCAATGGAGAATCCAGGCATGGGGTAAAGGAAACCCAAGACTTTGGCAACAATGACACAATTCTCCAAGTGAAGCAAGAATGTGAACAAAGTATGCATTTCAAATATAAAGTATTCTGGTCATCCATTATCCCCTTAGTGTAGTTGAACTTTTCAGGAAAGTATGCTCAACTTTATTCTGGGATGACTAACACACATGCAATATTCCCTTTGGTGTATTTAATAATTTCAGTCAAAATAGGAAGCCTATTGACATTTCACTTCATTGCCAAATCAAACAAGATTAGTCATATGAACTGAGCCTCACTGATAGATGAATTTTGATGGTGAAATGTCAAACATGATGTATGACCTTTGACTTGCACTTGGCCTTTGGGGAGCCATGTGGTGCCTCTCTCCAAAGGAGAGAAGCCCAGCCTTGGGTTCCTGTGGACCTATGCGGAGAATCACTTATGACTGGCTCATGACTTATATTCTAGAATGCTTCACTTTCATGGAGCCCTCAAATGCACTCAAGTGTTCTAGAAGCAAATACTCCAGGACTTTGTTTTGGGCAGTCCTGATGACTTAGAGAAACAACTAGATGAAAAAATCGAGAAAATGTGACCAACCAATGCTAGACAGAGGCAAAAGGCCCACATGTATTAATAACAATATTGAGTGCTTACTCAAGCTTGTACTTATTGTTTTACATGCATTATCCCATATAAGCTTCACAACAATCCAGTGAAGTAAGTCTATTATTGTCCCCATTTTACAGATGAGAAGACTAGGGATCAAAAACATTTAGCACTCTGTTTTTCTGAAGATCAAATGCTATGTAGTGGAGTTGGATTTGAACCTATCTTCAGCATTCTTAACCACTTTAAATACTGTCTTTCCCTTTAATCTTCCCCATCACAACCACCACCACCAAAATACATACCTTTTGGGCTATACATTGTTTTTTAAAATTGAGATATAATATACATATGACATTATATTAGTCTCAGGTGCATAACATAATGGTTTGATATTTGTATATAATGAGAAATGAGCACCCCAGAAAGTGTAGTTAACATCTGTCACCACACATAGCTATAACTTTTTTTTTCTTGTAATGAGAACATTTAAGATCTATTCTCTTAGCAACTTTCAAATATGCAATACGGTATTATTAACTATAGTCACCAGGCTGTACATTACATCCCCACAACATTTATTTAATAACTGGAAGTTTGTACCTTTTGACCCTTTCACCCATTTTGCACACCCTCCTCCCCCCCATATTGATTTTTGTGGCTTTATCCTTTTATGCTGCTTTTGATGCTTTTTAACCTGGTTTAACCTAGATCTTAGATTCTGGTTTTGTTGGTGGTGAGGTGGTGATTGTGGCGGTGTACAGCTTTTTGTATGACCCACACAAATCACAGTTGGTTGTACTGCTTTAATTTCCCTCTAAGAGATTTTTCTTCAAAAATGATGACCATCCAGGGCAGATAAGATAGAGACTCCTCAGATACAGATTCCTATATGATTCTGACAGTAACATCATGTAGTTTCTGGAAATATAATTATATTTTTAATGACAATAACAACAGCTAGTGAACAAGCACACACTCATGTCTAGGGCCTGTGCTAGATGCTTTGGGTATAGGAACTCATTCAGCACTCACCGCACTGTGGAGTAAGTATTATTGTAACCATTTTACAGATAATGAAATGAAGCTCAAATAATCTAAGAAACTTGCTTAAGGTTATGCATAGTCTATAGCAGAACTGGTCCAACACAGATCTTTCGGCCTCCAGGGACCTTGCTCTTCCCTTCACCACACTGCCTGCCATATCCAGGAATATGAACTTGTCCAAGCTACTTTCTTTAAGGCTAGAAATAAACTTTTTTTTCCCCCCCAAAGCCCCAGTAGATAGTTGTATGTCATCGCTGCACATCCTTCTAGTTGCTGTATGTGGGACGCGGCCTCAGCATGGCCGGAGAAGCGGTGCGTCGGTGCGAGCCTGGGATCCAAACCCGGGCTGCCAGCAGTGGAGCGCGCGCACTCAACTGCTAAGCCACGGGGCCGGCCCTGGAAATAAACTTTTAAGGCCTAACTGTGTTACAGATGAAGAGCGAAGGTCATTAGTATAAGATACAAGAGCACAAATGCCTTTCTTCCCTTCTTATCACTTGCACCTTTCTCCTGTCTGCTCACGTCCCATTTTCATATGAAGTGATATTATATATTTCAGCACCTTGAGCAGTTCTGGTGCTGTGGGGCTCTGGATGTCCTAGCAGTGATTGCTATAAGTGAAGGGAAGAAGCAAACCATCCCTAACTTTAGCATTGCCACGATTAAAGGTGCCTGTGGGACCAGGCTGCATGGCCTTCCTTGATCTGGTTGGCCTCAAAACCTCAGCTATTTATTGTAATACCAGGTTCTACTAATGTGTACAGTGGACGAAAGAACTGTGCTTCCTTTGACTTCTGTTCCTCATTATGTTCTGTGCCCTTCATCTCATGAAGAGACAATGAAAGAGAAAGCAGGGGGGCTAAGAGATATGTCCCCCAGCACTTGGCAATTTGACATGTATGCAGGTCTATATTTGTCTCTGTCTCATCCTTTTTGAAGGTAAGCTTGTGGGGAGTACCATGCATGTCATGTCGCATTAAGCGCTCAGCACACTCTTCTTCAATGCTTAACGTAATAACTCTCGTATTCATTCAGGAGAAAAGCCTTCTTTTCTTATGTCCAGCCAACTGAAAAGATTCATAAGGATGATTTAAAAAGGTTAAAAGGTGACTTTAAGCGCAAAAATGTACAAGATGCACATGCACACAGAGCAAAATCTCATAGTGGTAAAATACACTATTCGAGTTCTTGCTCTTTCTCTTGTGTAGAGCTAACGTCTGGTGGATAAAATGTTTGTTCAAAGCTGGTACATATTGTCTCACTCAAGAATATATGTATATCTCTTTAGAATTAAAAAGAGAAAAAAGAAAAACCTATCTGTCTGTGAACAAATCTATACTTTTGAGTGGCCTGTTTGGTTGAAAGTTTACAGTAATTATTTAACCAAAAAAAATTTTTTTTGCTAAATTAGCTTCCTCTAGAAAATAAATCTGGATATGATCAGAAGCAGCCAAAGCAAGAAGCAGTAAAATTCAAAAATAATATTACAAACAGCTTATGTCATTTAACTTTATGTAAATCTACTGAAAAATAGTCTACAGAAAAAAATGAGAGCAGAAAATAAGACTGAACAAAGCAGGTTAGAAACTGGGAGGAGAGAACTCTTGCATCAAAGAAAAAGAAACAAAAGAAATTATAAGCTATTCTTTTACTGCAAAGAAATTAAGACTTATACCTATGATACATCGGGAGTAGAGGTAACTATAAAAGGAAGAAAAAAAAAACACGCCCAATCCTGTACTTGGATCAAGGCAGAGCAGCTACCAGCTGCAACTATATAAAACTGTCTCAAGTTATTGTTACAGGATTAGCTCCAAAATAGGAAAATACTCAAGTACACAATGTACTTCTCAGAATTTTCTCCCCTCAATCAGTAAGTTATAACATTTCAGAACACAGCAAGTGCCACCGTCATTAACTTCTAATACTGAATTAGAATCTTCTAAATCTTCTTTATCCCCTTTAGAGTTTTATGCCTGCCTTCCATTTCATTGTGTATAAAAATGTATCAAAAATGATGCACATTTTTTACTCTATTGTCATTTTTTAAATTGCTAGGTAAAAATTATTTCTTGGATATCAAACATACACAAAGGTATTTCCTCCTAAATTATAAAAATTTGCTTAAGGTAAAATGATTAGTAAATATTTTAAAACAAAGAAATATCCAAATGTATTTATTTTTAAGAAGTTCAATACCACATAGGCCCTCTCTTTGCTTAATAATAAGGTAAACATTTATCCCTCATTGTCTGGGCAATTCCAATTTATGTCTCTTGCTCTGGCACAATTATTAATAGCATCCCTTTTCCTCTCAAATGTACCCAAGTTTAGATAAAAATTATATAGTTACCTCTACCTAATATCAAGGCAGCATGGCATGGAAAGATCTGAGGCTTTTGAGACAAGCCCACTGGGATCTGTGCATATTTCCATCATTTACTTACTGTGTAAACTTGCGCAATTACTTATCCACTCTGAGACCAATTTTGTCGTCAGCAGCATATGGATAATAATAGCTCATAGACTTGTTGGGATAACATGAATTGCAGTAGTATTATGCCTGGGTACATACACAAATGGGGATAATAAGATCACCTTATGAGATTGTTGTGCAGTTTACTTAAGATGATGAATTCATGGATAGTGCTCAGCACATGGTAGATATGCAAAAAATATAGTTTTTGTCATACTCATTCTCATAATCATCATCATTTGCCATTAGTGGCTGTTTATAAATATTAGAGTTAATTGCTTCTCTCCTTCTAACTTCATCTTTTCTGGTATTCACTCATTTCACATATATGGAAGATGTTTTGAAATTTGCCTTGTACCCATAACAATCAGGAATTAACGAGCACTTTACTAGCATTTTTAGACTGCTTTGAACACTAACTGGATGGCATTTGGTCTAGTTACTGGGGAAACCCCATTCGTTTGTTTGATATAAGAATGAATGTCTCAGAGTGCATCTCAGAAGTCCCCTCAATGCAGAGGAGGATGAACTCTGACTCTGGGATGCTGGGAAAATCCCAGATTCTCTTCTCTTGAGAGGAAATTTCTTTGTAGTCTCCATCTGATTCTTAAAAATTCAAGTGGTTTCCATTTTATTTCATTATATATCTGACTTTGTTTTGAATTTAAAAATATTTTAAGAATTTACCACCAAGGTAAGTTGGTGCTCCAGCGAGATGGTCAGGGTCTGCTCTGGGGCTCGTCTTCCTCCTGAAACACCTCTGCCTGCTCCCGGGTTACATATACCCCAGTTTGAGAAAGACCAGAGACTTCCCAATTAGATACAGCTGGCTTAGAAGCAAGCTCTGCATTTTATGCACTTTGTGACCTTTGACATATTACTTAATGTCTCTAAATCTCAGTCTTCAGGTCTTAAAAATGGGGATACTATAAATACCTATCAAATTGTTGGATAATTAAATGTGATAATGTCTCATAGGTCACTAAATCGCATATCAGGAATTCAATCCATGTCAGTTATTTTACATTCTTTTAGTATTAGTTAAAATGGCTAGTGATATCTAGCCAGGTCACATTGACAAGGACCAGTATGAATTTATTTCTATTGGGACACAGAGCCCAAAAGCACATAAAACAGATGACATCTGGCTTACCACATAAAAATGTCTGTGCAATACAACACAGAATCTCATGCAACTATCCAGGTTCTCTCTTCCAAATTCCCATAGTAACTCAACCTTGAGTGGTAATAGCTTATTAATGACCCTACTTGACTGGGCATGCATGTTTTCTGGAATCCAATTGCCATATAGGAACCATATGGTTAAGATCTCTTTAGACTTTAGAAAGAGCATTAGTAAAATGAAAACAGAAATAATATTCTGAGGCACAGGATTTAATCAGCCAAAGACTTCATTCTTTACTTGGCTGACACTTAGGTGTCCTTCAGGATCCCACTCAAACATATCCTCTTTTGGGAAATGTTCCTAAAAGACCCTGTGCTTTCTTCTGTCACTTACTTATTACAAACCACAGAAAATTCATGTTCCTTTATCTATCTGCTCCTTTTAACCTTTGAATCTCTAGAGTGGCAGTTCTCAAAGTGAAATCAGCAGACCCCTCAAGGTCTCTGAGACCCTTTTAGGGGGATTTGCAAAGTCAAATCTATTTTCAAAATAATATTAAGACATTATTTGTCTTTTTCACTCTATTGACATTCGCACTGATAATGGAAAAGCATTGCTGTATAAAACTCCTAACACCTTGAAGTAAGGCAGTGGCACCAAACCGTATTGTAGTATTGTAGTCATTATATTCTTAATCACCTCACACTTGCAGTAAAATAAAAATAAAAACAACACAAAACAAAGAACCAACAAAAAATAACATACTAATTTCAATTAACAATATCCTTTAAAATACAATGAAAATTAGTATTCATTTTATAAAATTCAAATCCCTGAATACACGTCTTTAATATCCCGTGTGACAAAAAAGGATGTATTTAAAAAGCCCTTCTGCTGTATACTGAAGTGTGATTGTCTCGAGGAAAGCACTTGTGAGGTAAATGTTTGCTTTGCAAGCTGAAATAGCTGCTCTTTTCATGGAATACCATTTTTTACTTTAAAAAGCAACTGACACAAACTATGGTTATTCAGACTTGGGTATTTCACAGACATTTTTCAAAAGATGAATGAAAGCAAGCAAGTCACTTCAAGGAAAACAATAAAATTGTTTTTATTGCCAATGATAAAATTCAAACATTCAAGCAAAAATTATAATCTAAATGGGGCCGGCCTGGTGGCATAGTGGTTAAGTTTGGCGTGCTCTGCTTCTGCAGCCTGGGGTTCGCAGGTTTGGATCCCGGTGCAGACCAACACCACTCATCAAGCCATGCTGTGGAGGCATCACACATACAAAATAGAGGAAGATGGGACTAGATGTTAGCTCAGGGCTGGTCTTCCTCAAGCAAAAAGAGAAAGATTGGCAACAGGTGTTAGCTCAGGGCCAATATTCCTCATCAAAAAAAAAAAAAAAAAAATATATATATATATATATGCAATCTAAAGAACAATTTGTATCTGCCACTATGAGCTTGACAATATCCCAATAATAAAGAATTTTCTGATAAGCTTGCTGGGATATTAACAGTGGTGATTTTTTAAAAATGTGTTATGAAATATGTTGACATTTGGGAAATCTGCATAATTCAGTGAAACAATATTTTCCAAATGACCAGTGCATCATGTTACTAAAAGATCTATTCAAAATGTGAGATAAATTAATGTATTTTAATGCAACAGATTTTAAGAATTTATTTGGTATGGTTTCGGATTTTACTTTGCAACTAACCTTTAATAAACTCTCATTTGTCAAAATTTGGTTTAGTATCAAAGAAGAATATCACAGTTATCTGAAAAGGCTATTAAAATATTCCTCCTTTTTTCAACTAATATCTGTGCAAGGCTGGTTTTCTTTATGTACTTCAAACAAAACGATATATTGCAACAGATTGATATAGAAGTAGATATGAGAATTCGGCTGTTCTTTCTTAACCCAGACATTAAAGATATTTGCAAAAAATGTAAATAAAGTCACTTTTCATACTTTTTTCATAAAAATGTGTTCTTATACTAATATGCAATGGGTTTATTATTGCTATTTTTAATTGGATTAATAAATAAATTTTTCAGTTTTAATTTTAATGTGATAAATATTGAAAGATATAACCCAGAGAAACAAAAGCTTTTGGGATCCTCAATCATTTTTGAGAATGGAAAAGAGTCCTGAGGCCCAAAAGTTTAAGAACCACTGCTGTAGAGGGCAATGCTATTCATCTTTCTATCCAGAGTGCCTGGTATTCACTAGATGCTTCAAACATGTTTATTTAATAGATAGATAGGTGATAAGTAACTGAATATAGTATATAATGCTAGAAGAATCTTACTCTATAATAGAAAATATCTTGATATGCAATATATGAGGAATCGATTAAAATGCAATTTGATTTTTTTTTTTTTACCATTTTTTCTTGCCTCATAATGCCTATCTCTAAAACTAAGGTAAGGAAAGGGACTTTTTGGTCATAATTAATCACTTAATTAAATCACTCAAGGACATCTATTGGGAAAATATTTTTGCCAGGCACCGGGTGAGGTACTGGTGGTGATGAAGGGGAGAGGGAAATAAGTTAGTTCTCTTAAAGTCCATTATCTGACAGCCAAATCAAAGAATTTACTTGTTTAATTATCAATTTATATATTTTACAACAATATCTTTGCTATAGGATAGTTTTAGCACCTTTTGAAGATTTTTACCAGTTTTGGTTGACTGTTTTTTGTGTTGCTTTATCATTGTGTTTTAAGGAATATTTAGTACCCACCTCTGTTCCAGTTTCCTGTAACAAAAGTTTGAATGCCTGTTAATCCCAGAGTGGTGTGGAGGTGGAGTTTTGACGGGCAGAAAAGCAGGGACTTGAGGGGACAGAGTGAGTGGGAAACAGTCTCAGCTAGATTAATTTGTAGTCTAAAGTCTCACAGAAACAAGAATCAAGTTAGAACCTTAAAAAAAATTCTAAACCCTAAGTTTTTTTTTTCTTTATATACTATTTTGTCTCCTCCAAGACAAAGTCAACACTATTCTCACCAAAAAAAACCAAAAACAGGTAAATATGTGAGTTGATAGATGTGTTAATTAACTCAGTGGGGTAAATCCTTTCACAATGTATACGAATATCAAATCACCATGTTGTACACTTTAAATATCTTACAGTTTTATTTGTCAGTTATACCTCAATGGAGCTTAAAAAAAAAAGACAAAGTCAGCTCTCTTAAAAGAGGGAATATCTTCTTGCTAACTCTATGAGCGAGAAAAGGTAGAAACAGTTTAGAATACATAGAACATTTTTTTAGTCCCACTGAATGGAGGAAGGAATAAATCTCTTGCCAAGAAAGGATCACCTTTGAGTTGTGCTGATGGAGTTAACATCCTATATCCAAGAGCTAACGCTTCCTAATTATTCCATGTATGCTATTTTATCCATTGTAAGATGTCTTTTTCCCCTCATTTTAACATTTCTGAAATCGGGATAGGTTGTTCAATCATTGACATATCCTAGTTTCATTGGCAGAGGTTTAAATTTTGTTTGTAGCATATAAAATATTGGTGCATCTTACTGTTGATAGCATCTTAAATTCAATGAAATATAGTAGCCCAGAAAAAAAACAGTGAAACTTAATTTTACAGTTATATGGCGACACCACATTCAGGATAGTGGTCTCTAAAGCCTTGCACTTGAATCAGCTCTATTTCCCTTTTCTGTCTCTTTGGAAAATAATGGACTCATCTAATAAGCAAATAAGCTGATTTGCCTCAAGGCAAGGTAAGCAAGTTTGAATGACACTATTTGATCCCTGAGAACTTCAGAGTTTGGTATAACGCTTGCACAAGTCCAAAGGGAAAAAAACCCAGATGTTTAGCTAATGTATAAATAAGATGTGGTTACAAGATAGAGATTTCTATATAAGGAGTGCATCCTAATTTTTATGCTTCAAAATATTAAACATTTCCTCAGCTTACAATTGAGTATATATATATTTAAATGCAAACAACAGCATATGTAATTTTCCTTTGCATTACCCCTCTTTTCTGTAGTGCCAAGGAAAATAAATGTAGGCAAAAACATTTATGCCCACATCACTATCTGTACGTTGGTTAAACAATCAAAAGTACTTCTGCAGATGCATGTATGAAAATTAGGAGCATTCCTACTTCCTCAGTCAAGACAGTCATGCTGTTTTGGCTGCACATACCCATAATGGAAACAAAATTGCTTTAAATAATCAAAATACACAAAGGCACATTTTTCTGAGTGATTGGAAATAACCCTGACAAATGCTTGCGTTTGGTAAATTATGAGCTAGGCAAGTTAACGTTTGCATAAATACAATGAAAAACATTTTTTAAAAATTTAGTAAGCATATAAAGCAAGGCATTCTCTTGATAATGAATTTCTTTGACAGATAAACCAACAACCATGCAGGGCAAGTTTATGAAGGTGCCTCCCTGAGTGCTTGAGAGAGTACGTGTGTTTGTGTGTGCAGGCATGTGTGTGTGTGTGTATGTAGGCATATATAGACAAATAAAAATTCCACAGAATTATATAAGAGGCAGAGATATTCCTCCAGTTAAAAAAAATATAGAAAAAGCCTAGACATATCAAATAGCTACTTATATTTTGAAAAGAACACAAACTATGTACAATTGAATGCTATGTTAATGTGGCACACAAATAATTCATATTCCCCATACATAACTCTTTGGTAACACAGAGATTACCTAACAGGTAAACACATAATCATATTCTCTTCCAACATTCTAGATACCACATCTCAGCTGCACACCTAAACAGGCTTCTGTACATAGTTGGGTGGCTCATAAAAAAGTATTTGGTTAAGGCAAAAAATAATTTTCTATTCCCTGGTAATATGGCACTATTTGTTATCAGATTGCTTTGGGTAGGTCTGAGCACTGAGCACTACAACATGTGGAAACATCAGAGCAAAAGCCAAAGAAAGATGTACATTCATTTAGGATTTTCTAGATTAGCCTGTTTCTTAAGATAAGCATAATAAATTAGGGAGACAGACTTCCCTGAATTTGCTACATGGATAGCAAAGCTATTCTGAGAATTCTGTAGCCTTTAAAAGTCACCAGTCACTGAAGAACACACCTTTACTTGAAGGGGATGTTATCAAGCCCTCTTTCAATGAGCTTGCCACATAAGACAAGAAATTTGCACGCATGTCTATGAGGGTAAACTGTGTTCAGAAAGATAAAATAAGCCAGGGCCAGTGGGTGGAGTGGAGATGACTTTCTCAGGGGGAAATTCTTTTCATTCCTAAGCATGAATTGTAGGAAGAGACTGATTGTCTTTCACAGCTTTAGTCATCTTTGAACATCATCAACTTTTCCCCATTGACTCCCACCCACCTTCACTTGACGACAGGAAGAGCTTGAGAGAAAGCAGAATTACAACAGGCCTCTGGTCAGGTAGAATGGTGCAGCAGACCAAGCTAAACGGGCGCCACTTGCCCCATTCTTTGAAGTAGTCTATATCTTCTTTTTCTCTAGTTTAAGGGTAAATGCCTAGAAAACTTAACGCTTTGCTTCAGTTTCGATATTCAAATACACTGGAGATACTTGGTAAAAACTTATCACCTAGCAATAAGATTTCTCTTCCCATCATTTTAATGAAGCCTCTCTCCTGAAGGTCATCAATGACTAATTAATTGTGATATCTACTGTTCTCATGTTTCATCTTTCTTGTTTGTGTCTCCTCCTTGTTGTCTGACCAGGCCCTCCTTCCAGAAACTCTCCACCCTTCCTCTCTATGGAATTCCCAGTTTTCTTTTTAACTGTGTGACTGCAGCTATCATCTCCTTCCTCTTCACACTTTTCATGTATGTGATCTAAAAGTTTGTTCCTCAGCCTTTCTCCTTATTCTCTGTCTTCCTTGACCATCTGATCTAGTCTTTTGGTATTGTCTGTAGATAACCCCCACCCCCAGCCCCCCAGCTCTGTCTTTGGCTCTGTCATCTCCTCAGAGTGCTGGATACAGATTTCCACCTGCACGCTTCTCTTTTCTACAAGGATAGGCTCTGGCACCTCGAAAAACTCATTACGTCCAAATTGAATTCAGGATCTTTCCTCTCACATTTCCATCTCCTCCTCATGTTTCCTATTTTTTTTAAATGTCATCACCAAGGTTTGAAATCTCAAAGTCAAGTACGACAACTTTCCTGTTCATTTCCACAGTAATTTGCAAAACCCTGTCAATACTTCCTCTGAGATATCTCTGCCATTTATATCCTCTTTTCCATCCCCTCTCTTCTACAGACTATCCTAATAGCCTCCTAAAAGCTCTTTAGGCTCTTCTGCATCCAAACCACTTTATATATTGCTGCCAGAAAAATCTGTTTAAAACACAGTTTACTCATGTTTATGTGCATTTCCGTATCGAAATGCATTTGCTTCAGCCATTTGCTTTGCCGATGTTTTTCTTTTCCTACAGGAGAAATATTTCTCTTCTTGGTGCCTCTATATCACCAGGTATTCCAGTCTCACAGATTTGTCTTCCCATTTCATAGTGAGCTCCGTAAGTAAAGGGCCTGATATGTTTATCCTCAAATTCCCTACATATGCTGCAGTCACTGACATAAAGTAAACCCTCAACAAATCTTTGATTTTGGGGTTGGGTGGAGTATCTTCAACATTCCTTATTTTTTTACATGCTACAAACTCTTTTACTTGGTCAACAGGACCCTTAGATTTGGGATCTGGGAAAGGTTGGGAAGAGGAGAGCAGAAGGCAGGGAAAGAAGCCCCCAAAAAAGGAAATTGAGAGAAAGAAGCAGCAAGTGGCAGACAGGAAGCCTTCTGAGAAAATCTTTGTCTTGACCTTTTGCCTACTGAGGGCTACTTGATCCTTGGGGGTTCAGACATCCACATATCAGAGCCACCAATCTCTCCAGGAATGTCAGAATGCTCGGTGCCCCTGTTATACCACACCCAGGCCTGCCGCTCCCAGGGGATGCCCTGTGTCCATTGGCAGCCACTCAATGACTGATGAGCTATGCTCCTGCCTTCTGGCAGGAAAACTGGAACAGCCAGCTAAGCCTAAGAATACTCTTGTCCTAAATGCTAATGGTAATTCCAGGCATATTAAGCAGAGAGTTAGACCTTTGGAGTCTTCTCTCCCTTTGCCAAGTCATACATAAGTACTGTATTTAACCCTGGAGTTCAGGAGATGCTGCTCTGCTTTTGATGTCTAACCCAGAGGGTATGAGCCAAAAGGAATCTGGGTTATGTGGGGAGAAAGTACCATGATAAAGGGAGACCTAGGCAGCCTCATACAGCTTTCTCCTCTGCTAAATAAATTCACTTACTATCACCAGCAAGGCCACAAGTGAGCAGGGGGCAGGGGAAGCCCCGGAGAGATGGTAGGTTTTCCCCCTGAGACTAAGCTCTTTGGTGCATTAGTTGTCTCCTTTGCTTCACGTGCAGATATCTTCCCCACAGTTCCTCCATCAGTGTAGAACATAAGAGTGCTAAACTGAAAACAACTACTTTAGGTATGGTGATATTGGAGAATGTAAACTTAGAGGTTGTTCGGTAATTACAAGTCCAGTCCCATTACTCACTTCACCTTGCCACAAATTAATGTCTAAGTGAAGCTCTTACAATGACCAGTTTCCGTTTCTTCATTGTCTCTCCTTTCTTCACTTGAATTCATAGTAAATTATTTTGCTCCACCTTTCTTTTCCAGTAAGAAAGTCAAGTCATTTTTATCTCTGTGTCATATTCACCCTTTTCTATGCCCAACATCTTCACTAGGATCAAAGGCATCTGGCACATACTTTCCCAACTTTCCTCACCTCCATCTCAGATTTTCTCTGTCACCAGACTCTTTTCCTCTCCTTTCTTGCAGTAAGATAAAAAAAAAAAAAAAAAAATTCTCCATGGCTAGCATAGCTACCTGGCCTCTTCCCAATTTCTGCCCCATTAAGGATACATTTCTCCTTAAACCCCCAATTGCTCCTGCCCCACTAGCTCTTTTGTCTCCTACAAACATGGTTAAATCTACGCTTTCCTAAAAAAAAGTCTGTGCCTTACTTCTACCCCTTCACTTTCTGAATAGAGATTCCACATATTTCCTATTTCCAATTATTCTCACCTTCATTTTTCTCAAGCCCTTGAAATATATATTTGGCACCCACAAATCTGTGGCAACAGTTCTCGTTGATCTAATCATTGCTGAATCATCAGCTGCTGTCAGCCCATCTACATTCTCACTCTGTAATAATCACCACAGCTAACCATTCTGAATCACCCTGGCGTGTTGTGCTTCTACAGCAGATTGCAGGCTTTCTTCATGTCTGTGGCTAGAGCCTCCTCAGGTTTCCTGAACACTCTCTAGCTCCAGAGTAAATCCCCTTCTTTCTTCTCTACACATTTATTCTCTGTCCTTCCTACCCTGTAACTGTTTCATGATATTATTTGCTTTTTCCATGAATATAGGTCCTTTCATACGTCACTACAACCTCACACTAGAAGTCATTTCCTATAGATAATATCCTCTAGGACTTTTTTTTTTTTTGGGAGGAAGATCAGCCCTGTGCTAACATCTGCCAATCTTCCTCTTTTTTTTTTTTTTTCCGCTAAGGAAGACTGACCCTGGGCTAACATCCGTGCCCATCTTCCTCCACTTTACATGGGACGCTGCCACAGCATGGCTTGTCAAGCAACGCGTTGGTGCATGCCCGGGATCCAAACCGGTGAACCCCAGGCCGCCACAGTGGAGCTCGCGCACTTAACCACTTGCACCACCCGGCTGGCCCCATCCTCTAAGACTTTTTGATCTTCTTGGTAAAGATCCTAATATATCCACATACAAATATTTTTTAATATTTTAGTCCCAGCTAGATGGAATTTTCTTAATGCATACATTTTTTGAGAATTTATTTTTACTTTATTTTTGTTTTTGTTTTCTGATCTTGGGTATCTGATCATGACAGAACTATGAGGGAAAGTTGTTTGAGCTCAACTTTGCAGTTCATAGTAAGCCCCTGAAAACCACTGTTTCTAAATCACTATGTTTGACATCATGGAGATAACCCTGAGTTCTTTCATTATCCTGGATTTTCTCCTTCCTTCTTGTATGTTTTTTATATGTAAGGTGAGAGGGTTATGACCACTCTGAAAGTGAAGTGAGAGCCCAGGTGGTGTATATGAGTGTTTTTACTGTCACTTTCCCTCTTTGTATGTACACATATCCCATTTCTGCGGGAAGTCTTTGGCAGTAGAACATTTGAACAGACTTTTTAGGAAGGAAGGGTCATGCTCTCTAGTTGGTGCTCCTCAGCATGTCATACACTGAACTGATTGAGAAGACTTATGTAGATGCTGCCTAGTTTTGGTCAGACCAAATGGTGCCAGGTCTCCTGTATCCACCTACGTGATGTATTCACCTTTTCTCCTCCATAAATGACTCTTCTTACAGACATAGGCTTTCAGAGAAGGGTGTTGACAGCCTTCCTCTTCAATCTGTTCTTATAAAACTTTTGGGCTTGCCTGATGGATGGTTTCATATATCCTTTACAGTTTCCGTTCAACCCTGGGGGCAGCGTCAGCTCCCTTCATCTTACACAAAAATTGGGTTGAAGAAATGTCAGAGAGGGAAGTAGTCTCCCAGAAAGGCCATGAGAACTGTGTTTACGGAAGGTCATAGACTCATGTTTCTGCAAAGAGGGCTTCTCCAAGGTGGTAACTGCTAACAGCATGTGTTTCCCAGGGAAACTGAGTTAGGTTCCTTTGACAACTTCTGAGAGAAAAGAGATGGCAAACACAGGGACTGTCTATCTTGCTTACTATTGCGTATCCTCGGCTTCGCAGTGTCTGACGGAAATAGGTGCTCCATAAATATTTGTAGAATTCAAATGCATTAATGTGCATGGAATGCATTGGCAAGGAAATAGATAGATTGGTCGTAGTACCAGATTTGGGGTGCTTGGGCAAATTCCTTATTTTCTTATACCATTTTCTGAAGAAAGTATCAGATATTCCTAGGGTTGTGATTTAGGAAGATTTTTCCCTGGGGCATTGTCAAGAAAGTTGGGAATTTGGTTGAAGCTGATCTCTGCTAAGAGATTCAGAGGTCAGAATAGAAAATCTCACCTCGGTACATTTTAGGATTAGATGCTTTCTCAAATAAATCAATCCTTCCCCTGAAGCCTCTGGCCCTAGCTGATGCTAGACTCAAGATATTGGATTTGATAGACAAGTAGGCAATTCGACTGTGATCATTGCTTTAGTCTTCCTCAGATTTAATTTACTATAAATTTACCTTTTCTGAATATAATTTCCCCAATTATGAAAAACGACTATTTTGGATAATTACATGAAATGTCAAATAGATATATGCCATAACTTGTATAAATGCAGTAACATTTGATGCAGTGACATCAAACAATAGTTATCAATTGGCGTTATAGCAAAGTTTAGTGTACCCTTAACGGTTTTTTAAAAGCCCCAAACATTTTATTTTAATCAAGAAGAAAACAAGGTATGTCACAGACGAAAATGACATACATATTTTTGTGGTTATTATTTAAAGAAAGGAGAAACATTTGAAATCTGTTTGCTAACTACAGTATAATACAAATTAGCCTGCAGGCACCGTGTGTGCTGTACCCTGTCTGCTTGCCAGCCCTGCTTAGTCCCAACGTATTAATGAGCTAGTGCAAGTATTTGAACAATCAGCATTTCCGCATTTGCATGCAAACTCTCATGCTGTGTAATTATACACAGAGCTGGCACTCAAATTAATTAAAGCTGATTTCTCTGTGACTGCAAACTGGTCATATCCTCAGCTTTGCCTTCCTATGAAGTCATCACTCTACATTCAACGTGACACTTCTGTCCCTGGCATTCTCAGTAATGCTAATGTTCGACAATTGTGAATCCAGCAATATTTTAGATTGCAGCTGACAATGGCTGCGTATTCTTGTGCTTTTCCTCTCCTCTCTATTTCCCCCCCTTCTGGTATCAAGATAAAGAACAGCTTTTGTAGGCTTGCTTTGTAATTACCTCAAATAATAATGCAAACAAATTACATATATTGTTTTAGTTGGTTCCCTCTCCTCTTTTATGGCTCCACCCACTTGATTACTGCTTACAAACAATTCATCAAACTTAAAAAATTTGTTTATATGATACCAACAAACAATTAGTTTTGATGGTTTTAGTCTTAATTTTGAAAAGGCTCTAACAAATGGTGTTTTATTTTCATAGATAAGGATCTCATAATTCAAGATCAGGGAGATTAGGAGAGAAAGAGGCAGCAGTGACTGCTAGATTTGATTAAGACTTTTTGAATCCTCATCAAACAGAGCGGTATTGAAACGGAGACTACTATTTGCCAAAGAGATCCATAAACGTTAACTTCTAGGGCGGAAGGCTTTCCTCGGCTCTTCACAATAAAGCCGTCTCCCTTTGGTTTCTCAGTTCCTCTGAAGGAGCTGTTTCTGTGACAGTTCCTTTGAAAAGACATCCTTAGAGCAATTAAGATATCATTACGATTCTCTTTTCTTAAATTTAAATCTCTGAATACAGGTAGCTACTAAAAACATCGTCATGGAGGGCCCCAAGCAATGAGCTGCTCTGACACACTCCTCTGGACTCACTCCTTACCACTCACCCTCAGCTCACCATCATCCTCATTTCTCTGTATCCCATTAGACAGAAACTGCACAGACAGCTATTGCAGGGTCTGGATGTCTCTTTTTAGAGCAGGCACCAGTTTTATCCCTCAAGTTCAAGATCCTGAAGTACACTGCCAAGAAGATTGTCCCGGTAATCTACATTTGAAAGGGAAGCTCGAGTAGAGAAACTCTTTATAATCTATCTCTAGTGATCAAACCAAGAGATATAATTGCCCTTACCTTATCAGCAGTACTTCAGGGTCCACAGAGAACATCAGTCAGCAAGCTCCCTTCAGATTCCAATCTGCACACGAGCGAGAAGGAAGTATTGAGCTTTCCCCGGAGAGGCCTCTTGGAAGATCACAGTCACAACACTATGATTGTCATCCGAAGCCTGCCCTTCTGTCTTGTCATGAATTTCCTATGCAGACAGTTGTCATATTGGCATGAATTTCATTTCCAAGTACATTTTAAGAGGTGGGCGTGGCTGTGATCATGTAGCCAGTTCCACCTGTGTCTAAGCCCTCATAACCTCCACTGCTTTCAATATTTCGCTCAGGTACCCGGTGACTTCATGTGTTACCCACGCACCGGGCCCGACTAACAGAGGTGTGGGAACAGTATCGAGTTAAGCAGCACCGTCATTGTAGTACACAATGCTCGTTGCTACTGGCAAATACCTATTTGCTGAATCAGGATTGGGCTGCACCCAGCAGGACTAGGCAGTTCTACTGCTTTCTGTTAGTTTCCTTTGTAGAAATCATCCTCTTCTAATTAACCATTTAGCAAAAATAGATCCTTTTTGATGGTCATTCCTTAAAAATACAGCTTTTTAAGCATAGAGAGTTACTATACTTTAAACTTTTTTTAAAGCAAGCACTCCCAAAGCAAAAGGCAAAGAAAATTGGAGCTCCCCAAACAATTAAAACGAACATCACTGCATATGTTGTACATTTTGCTCTTAAATTTTCTGATAGCAAGTTATATATATCTGTTAGTTATGATTCCTTTACTTCTTCTTAAGAGAAAAGGATAATAGGAGAGGTGTTCTGTTACTTCCTAAGAGAAGGGAATCTTTTATTCCTCAAGGAGTAGTAGACAGTTGGCACTTAATGTTTTTTATTGATGGTGGTATTAAAAAAAGGTGATTGGCTACATATCTCTTTATAGGGATATGTGTAAATGGAATTTAGGTATGGAAGTGGCAAAAGAAGATTTTAGAAACAAGCCAAAATTATATGTTTTATTCATCATTGTAAATATAACACGATCAGAACAAAGTCTGGAAAATATGGGGCTCAGTAGACGTAAATGGCATGTCTTTGACTTACAATTTCTACCCACTTTATCAGTGTACTCTGGAAGTGGTGGGATATTAATTTTCTCAGACTTCTCGATTCCCTAGTGACATTTAAATCAAGCAAACTGTTTTTTTGGATTGATTTAGTCTCAAATATCAAAGTTTAAACAATATCCCACCCCAAACTGGAATTTCCTATGTTTGTAATATTGCCTTTTCTTCAACTTGCCCACCATCTAGCAAAAATTGACATGCAATGATATTCAATAAATTTTTGCTAAGTAAATGTTTAGTGGTACATTTATAACTGCATATATGGACATTGTAATTGATAGAAATCAGTGAACCTGCAAACTCTTGAAGGCTTCCTTACTATACAGGGCTTATACAAGGTTTGCACATAAATTTGAAGAGTAATCATTTGCTAAATAAATTAAAATTAAGTAACTTTGAAAAGAATATGTTACTAAGTCTAAGACAATCCATTCTCATTTTGGATAGAGATCTTTCTTATTTTTGACCACTATCTTCTTGAATTATCTAGTCTTTGGTATGAATTTTTTCAGAAGCTTTGAGAATAAATTTAATCCCTATTCCACTTGAAAGTTATCCAACTATTTGAAAAATGGCTATCATTTTCCCCTAAGTCTACTCTGTTTTCAGACTGAACAGTCCTTTAATCATTCTAATATGAGATGGCTTTTAAGGCCTCTCACCATATTGGATAGATTCCAGTGTGTCCATGTCTCTCCTAAATGTGGCATCAGAACTGAATGCATTACTTGAGATGTGGTCTAATTATGCAAAGTACATGGGTACTGATGCCTGCCTTGTTCTGGACTCTATTTCTAATAAATTAGAATTTTATGAGGGCAGGAAATGCACTCTGAGGAAGGGTTGGCATCATTATCATAGTCTTAGTTCTTGAGTTTTTACAAAACTAAAATGTCTAAATCTTTTTCATAGCAAATTCTGGCTAATCAAATCTCTTGCAACTTGCCCTTGTTGCAAGTGACGTTTTAGATGGAAATGTGGACTTTATATCCATCCAGACTAGAGCTCATCTTTGGTACTGGCCCATTGTTCTACTTATTTGTGGCATTTTGAATCCTGATTTTGCAAACCAATGTCTTCATTACTGTATTTCATTTTGTGTCATTCTTTAAAAGACACCTAAATGGCTACTATGGGTCAGACACTATGTCAGGCAGTGATGACACCAAAAACAAGGAGACGTGGTCACTTTCCTGAAAGAGCTTGCAGCATAGCAAGGAGATTGCCACTATCATTATGATGTCTTCCAGGTTTACTTTCTTTTTTTTTTTTTTTTTTAATAATTTTATTTATTTATTTTTTTCCCCCAAAGCCCCAGTAGATAGTTGTATGTCATAGTTGCACATCCTTCTAGTTGTTGTATGTGGGACACGGCCTCAGCATGGCCAGAGAAGTGGTGCATTGGTGCACGCCCAGGATCCAAACCCGGGCCGCCAGCAGCGGAGCGCGCGCACTTAACCGCTAAGCCACGGGGCCAGCTCCTCCGGGTTTACTTTCAAATGACTGGCAAAAAAAGGATAGTGCTAATGCTCCTCTCGGAGATCTCTCCTCAGACTGACAACAGTCAATCAGCCTTAGCTAATGAGAATAAAGTATAACACCTATCATTTTTATTGAGCACTTATTTAAGGATAGGTAAAAAACACTTCATGTATGCTATGACATTCAATAAGCACAACATCTTTATGACATAGTTTTAATCTCTCATTACAGTTGAGGGGATTAAGGCTCAGAAAGTTTACGCAACTTGCACATATTTACAAAGCTGATATGTTGCAAGGCTTCAATTTGAACCCACAAGGCTCTGTGACTCCAAAGTTCATTCTTAATCACTCTTAAAGAGATAATTCTGCCATTTTTGGAAACTTCCTAACAATACTATAAACTAGCTCGAATTTATTTTCTAAGAATGTATGAGTATGTTGATTAAAAGACTTGGCAAAATTCAGTTATACTCTATCTTGAAGAGTAAAAAGTAAATTAGTTTACTTGGGGCTGCTTTGTTCTTAGTGAACCCATACTGATTCTTAATAGTCACTGCTCCATCTTCTCAAAATGCTCTCCTTTACTCTAATAATCCTGTCTAAGTTTTGCTAGGGACTGATGTCATACTCATTGGTTTGCAGTTCTCAGAATCTTCCTTTCCTTTCTTATAAAATCAGGTCAGCACTGACGCGTCTCCAGTTGTCTTGACTCTGCCCCATTCTCCATGATACCTCAAAAATAATTGGCAGGGATTCCATGAACACATCTGAAGTTCTTTCTTTTCTGAAGACACTAGAACATATTTATGTAGTGCTCTCTTTCACTTTCTTGGGCTTCACTTCCCATAATGGGAGTTATTGGAAGTAAAGTGAAGATTGAATTGTTCTGCACAAAGTCTTACATATACAACACACTTCAAAAATTATTTGTTGAAAAAAATCTACATAGTGGAGAGGGAAAAAAGCCCTGCAATCCTGTTTTATAAAAAAGACCACTATTTTTTGCCTTCTCCAGAGGAGAAACACTTATATTACACATGAATGGTTCTTTTGTTAAGGAAAATGGCTAGACAAATCTGGATGAGACCCTCAAGTGGAGAAAGTCAAGGTTCTTCTGAGCATAGCCTGATGGGCAGCACTAGATAAAGAAATGGCTAAAATTCTCTATAATAAATCATGAACAATTTGTCACCCTGGGAAACAAGACTTGGACGTGGGAAGAAGGAAAGAGATATGAACTGTGTAGTGGTGTGAGGTGTTGCCCAAGAACATGGCAGAAAGCCCAGACCACAAGAGAGCTATATAGCCAGGGAGAAATTCTGAAGCTGCTCACACTCAAATCTCAAAACATAGCTGCCTCAGCGCGTCCTAGCCCAAGAAGTGACACAGAAATGATAATATAGGACAGGGTCCTTTTCTTCAAGAAGGAAATATAGCAGATGATCCCAATTTTGTAAAATGAAAAATATCCGTAGAAAAGGAAATTGCTTCTATTTGGTGACTTTTATTATTTCAGTTTGAGTGGGTATTAGAAAATAATAAAGCCTTTGTCTTCCTATAATATTCTATTGATATGACTTTTCCCTAATTGTACTTTTATTACACTGTATTTTTAAGAGCTGTATTAATTCTTTCATAGAATAGTACCTATTTTTATTACATAGAAAGGCCTAAGTTTATTTATGGCAGGTAAGCCTAGAATGAAAGAAAGGTATGTTATCAAAAGAATGTAGAGTCATCCAAATGTGAAATATTTTTTAAATCTTTTACTTTATCTAGAAAAGACTAAAGAATCAGTTTCATATGAATTTCATAGGAATAAACCAAAGAATTAGCAGGAAATAAGGGCTTTTTGAGACAATTTTTTTAAGAAGAGCGTTGTATATATACACATTGATGATATTTTTTTCAATATTCCTAAAATAGTCTTTTTTTTTTTTTTTCCCAAAGCCCCAGTAGATAGTTGTACGTCATAGTTACACATCCTTCTAGTTGCAGTATGTGGGACGCGGCCTCAGCATGGCCAGAGAAGCGGTGCGTCGGTGCGCGCCCGGGATCGAACCCAGGCCGCCAGCAGTGGAGCGCGCGCACTAAACCACTAAGCCACGGGGCCGGCCCACCTAAAATAGTCTTAATAAAATAAATGTTTATTAATAAAAATAATCGATTCTGATGGAGAGTATAAAATAATTTACCAATTATATTATTAAAAGAGATGTATGTATGTTTATATGTGTGTGTGTATGTAACAGAAAATTTAAGATTTACAATTTTAATCAACGTTTGAAAGTAAAAATTTGTTTCTGAAAATGGTTCTCTTTGGTAATATGCAGTATTGGAAGCATCAGCACAGTAGTATTATGCTAATGCATTATGGCTGGAAGATGAACCTCACTGAAAAATTCAGGAAACTGAATACTGAACAGTTCGTTGCAGAAGGGCAATTATGGGACCTGGTCTGGTTTCGTTATCTGAGTGAGAATAAAATGCAAAACTGAAACATAAATGGTGCAAGGCATATTAGCTATTAGATTTCTTTTTTGTTTTAATTATCTAAGTTTTCATTAATAAGTGCTTTGAAATATATGGTCCTTTGATGCTGACTATTTCAAAGAAAAATATTATATGGGCTTATACTACATTATATTATAATAATTCTAATAGCTAACTTTTTTACTACTACCTGCCAGGTATTGTGCTAAATATTGTACATACATTATCTCCTTTATTACTACCACAACTCTGTGAAGTAGATAATATTATCATCTCCTTAGAGTAGAGAAGAAAACTGAGGCACAGAGAAGTTAAGCAACTTGTCCAAGGTCACACTGTTAGCAAATAATTAAGCCAGGATTGAAACTCAGGTAGAATCAGGAGACTATACTTCTATTTATTTATTTTGCCTCCATTGCATGCTTTCTTTACGTGCCCACTATGTTCTTAAGTGTTTTTAATATGATCTATAACCTCATGAAGGAGAAATCTGTCTTCCTAATTTATTTTGTAATGCTGAGCAGTACTTAATATCGTATCCAAAATGAGTGCAATTATACTTGCATCTGTTAGGACTCAGCTCAAAGGTCAACTTATTTATGGAACTTTTGTTGATTTCATTGGGCAGAAGTGACCACTGTCTCCTTTGTATCCCTTGTACCCTGTACAGATGCCTATATATGCCCGTAATATCCACTGCATCTATTTATTTACTTACATATCTACTTATCTCCAGGGTCTGGCTTGGTGTCAGAACACAGCAGGTGTTAAAGAACACTTGTGGAATGAATCAACAACTGGGCTAGTCCTTATCTTTTCTACATCGTTTTTCGTTTTTCGACACAAAATTTTCCCTGCCAGGCACCAATTTGTCTCCTGCTGGGGAAAAGCAGACTACTGCCTCCTCTAGACATTGAATTAATGTTTTCCCTGTTTACTAAACTAAAATGGTAAAGAAACATGAGTTTCTATCCTCAATAAAGAGCATTTTTGATAAATAGGTAAGTTAAAAATACTGAATCAACAAGCTTCATGTTGGACTACCTCAAAGAGAAATTGCCCAAAGTTTGCCCACATTGCCTGTGATAGATGTGGCCCAATGCCATTCTCCCCAAATCTTCATTAAGTAATCTGACCCATAGTTTAAACAGGGAAGGAAGCCATAATGTTTTCATCCCAACATAGACCTGGGGAGAAGAGTTAAGTCAAGTGCAGTCTAAAGAGTTAGCATAATGCTTCTCTTTCCTTTCTTCATTCACTCATCTGACATGTATTGAATGAATGAGAGACTGAATAAATGATGGCATGGGGAGAGGTGGGAAGCTGCAGGTGGGCTCTGACATGGCTGCAGAGAGCAGGGGACCTTTGAGTGGAGTACTAGGATTAAGGGTTAGTCAAGAGAGGGGAGAGTGGCAAGCAGGCAGTCTGAAAAGCATAAGGAACAGGACTGACAGTATGGCAACATGGGGACACATAATCTCTTGGGCAGCTGTGAGAAGTTCAGTGGAACAGAAGGTTCTTGGAGGAGAGGAGAGAAGGATGTGCTAGCCATACAGTCCAGTGTGAACACTTTATGATAAAAGAATGCAGCAGTAGAAATGCTCTTTAGGCCTACTTCTGTCATGATCTCAATGCGTGGCCTTATGAAAACCCTTCCACACCAGGGGTGCAATAATCAAATGCCTAAAAAGGCCAAGCAAATAAAGATTGATGAGTGAGGAGACGAGGGCAAAGGCAATAGGTAGTAGTGGTACTGTGTTGCCGTGGGTGATATGGGCCCAGTGTTATCCAGTGGTCTCAGAACTTTCAACTTTTCTAGATAAGTCAGACATCCAGTTGCTTATGTGAAATCTCCAATTTTTAAAGTATTGACAACTAATTTAATTTTTATTAAATATTATACTGGCAAAAAAAAAAATGCCTGTTACCACTCTACAACCCCGATTTTAACCTGCTATTCTATAAGATGACTTGATAATACTTGCTCTATCTTCCTCCAGAGATTAGTAGAAAGATCAAATCATCTTGTAGATAAATACTTAGAAAATTACAATGTGCAATAGAAATTGAAATACCATTCATATTATTATTAATGCCACCAACTCTCATTTTTTCAACATGCTGACTTGTGTCTCACTTACTCTCTCCCCTCTTTATTTTTTTCTCAGTAATCCAAAAAGGAGCATGGCATACAATAGCCTGACATCAAAGGAATCATCCAACACTGCTTACTGCTGAGTGAAGGTTGGTTGGCACCTCTTTTATCCCACCTGATTCAAGTTATTCAAGTATTGGCTCTTCTTTTGGCAGTAGGTTTCAATATAAACACTTTTAAAATACTTTATCTAATTTGATTATAATATATATGTGAAAGCCGTTTTGCCTCAGCCTCCATAACTCTGGATAATCAAAAGTCTAAAAAAGAAAAGTACAAGTAGACATTACCCAAACATATTGGTATGAGCTATGAAAATACTCTCTATTTTCAAATTATTTCTTTTCTACAAAATAGCTTCTTGGGTACTTACAGAGTTTTTGGCCAAAGTTTTGTTTATCCTTATCCAATTTGTAGGCTAAAAAAAAAAACAAGCAGAGCTGATACCAATAAATACTAAAGACGGATCCTAGAACTAAAGATAGATGTTGTCAGAGCTCCGCCGTTAAGTTGCAGAATCTCTTTCTTTCACGTTAAGTCTTTAAACAGGATTTATCTCACTTGTCTGAGATGATTTTAGTGTGTTCCTGCCCAACTGTGACCTCTCAAATTTTCTGTGCGTGTCCTTGTGCTGGTTGAGAGGTCTGTACAATTTTCATAGAATGTATTTGAATTCCTTGTGGCATGTGTGCTCTTTTAAGAAACCAAAAATCTCATATGCATCCCATAAATTTGGCCCTGCTGCTGATGGGAACTTCTTCAGAAGCAGCACCAGAACAAGCAGGTCTTCTTTAAGTGCTTCTGTAAAGACTTGATTTCAGCAGCTCCGTTTGAGGCTTCCACTGCAGGCAGCCCAATAAGGTTTAGATTAAAAACGGGAAATAAACCTCTTGAAGTACAATTCTGAATGTACCTACCAGCAAGAGTGAAATGAATCACATGTTTCCTATAGGTGACATTTTACTCCATGACTTAAGGAATCTCAGCAGGAAAAGTGTAGGTTTGCCTAGAGAGGAGTGTAGAAAAATTTACAGAGAAATGAAAAACCTAGAAATGAGGAAGGCAGGTTGCCAATTCTGTGATTTTTAACTTGGAATATTCAAAAACTGAGCCTTCTGTACAGATAGCCAAAACAACCTTTTATACTTTCCAGAAATAGGGCTGCAACACCATTTCATCCTGTCCAAGATTGTCTTGGATTTCATGATGAATAAAAGTTGCCTACCGAATTTTACATTCTGAATGAGGCTAAAGGCAAACTGAATATTGGGAAGATCAAATCTACGGTGTCTGCCGTTGGTAGTCTGGGTCACAGTGAGAGAGAATTGGAAGTACTCTGTTCCTTCTCCATATCAACTTATTTTCCATTTTCTTTTTTCTCCTATTCTTGTGAAGAAGTTGGAGCCAAACAAAAATTTGGGACAGAGTTAGAAGAGCCTCAGAAGTTGGGTTGGAAGAAACAGGAACACAGTCTGAGTTTGAGGTTGAGTTTCAGGTATCTACAAGAGATAGATCTCATCCAAAGATTGGCTCTTATCGGGAAAACGAAAGGGCATTGTGTTTGTGAAAACTCGAGTAGGACTATTCTCAAGAGAGTTGCAAAATCGCAAGCTGGTGGAGCTTTAGGGAATCTGTAAGATCAAATCAGTCAAAAATACTTACTTAGCCTAAGTCTCAAACAGACTGGTTCCTTCTTGCCTTTTGATGAACTTTCATCCCATTCCAGTCATAGGAGCCACTTCTCAAGTTCCATCCCTCCATTCCGTCGTCACCCATGGCCCCCTCTCTGGCCACGTCTGCAGGTGGGTGGAATGAGAATGGGAACAAGCAGGTTTGGGTGTGGTGTAGGGTTCCTGTCATATTGTCAAAGGGTCACAGTCATTGTTTTTAACCTTTGCATTTACATCTCAAAATGAGGAGGTGCAATATGTTTTGAAAATCTGAGGTCTCACGTAATGTTTTCCTCTTTCACAAACAGATCAATTGGTTGAGTTTCTTTTCCTGGTTGACTGTCTCTGCCACACGTCTGGGAACTTCTTAAAGAGAGAGACTGTGTCATATATTTGTGAAATCCAAAAGTACCTTAAATATAATACTTAGCTATGTTGAATAAAAGAACAAATCTTAAAAATTTAATATCCTCTTAGATGCTCATTTAGCATAGTTACAGGTTAGAGATAAGGAAAGAATTAGGATATCCCAGGGACAGTAACTAGACAAACTTACAGTGTAAACTTAGTTCTAAGTCAGACTAAGACTCACTCTATGAGGAAAGCTGACAAATACTACATTCAAGTTATATTCATTAGCCAAGTAAACTACTGTATTTCCTTTATATTAAAGGTAGTATTTGAAAACATTCTGTATAAGGCAATAGTTCTTAAGATTTGGGGGGTTATAAATCCTTTTGGGAATCCAAGAAAAGCTATGGACTATCTCCTGAGAAAAAAATGCACTTTCACATCTATTCGGAAAAAAAAAAAACCCGAAAACAAGAAACTTTGTTCATGAGCACCCTGAAGCACATTCAGGGACAAACTTGTATCCCAGGTTAAGAACTTTCATAAAGGCAAAGCCCTTGAATGGTGACCTTCAAGGTCCAGAAGAGGGCTTTCAAGGTTTATTTTGAGGTTCAGAACAATAGACTTCTATACAGCGTAATCACAGATTCCATCCATTCCAAGAGACTGAATGGAAAGAAG
Organism: Ceratotherium simum simum; assembly: GCF_057802395.1. Taxonomy (NCBI): domain Eukaryota; kingdom Metazoa; phylum Chordata; class Mammalia; order Perissodactyla; family Rhinocerotidae; genus Ceratotherium; species Ceratotherium simum. Next base: position 81,583,201 of record NC_141901.1, read on the forward strand.
CAAATATGCACGCGGAGCTGCCCCCTCTCTGTGGAGGTAATGGAATTTTCACGCACACCCTACAGGGCAGCAGAATTCAAAGGCGCTTGTTTAAGCCAGATGACACGCAGCAGTATTACGGCCATCACACCGTCCTCACATCCAAAGAGACACACACAGTAGGTTCACTGTGCTGGAACACATTACCCAGAGCAGAGGTATGGGGTGAGTGCCCTGGAAGCTTAATGTAAACCTTCAGATATTTCCTAAACAAATTAAAAGATTACTGTCATTAATCACTCTCTGATTCTTTAAAATGTTTTTTCCTCGGACATAAAATTTGAGCTGATTACCAGTCATTCTCTGAGCTTCAAAGGCCAGGGAAGAGTTTGCAAAAAAAACATTCTGCATCTCATTTGTCCTTTCCGACCCCTCTGCTCCCGTCTTCCCAGCAACTGCTTCCTTCCCCTAATGGTTTCCTCCTTGCAATGGCAGAAAAAAAACATATTGAACTTTCTAACTGAGCCACTTCAAATTGCCAAACTAGAATCTGGAAGGTTGCTTTTTAAAATGCTTTTGTAGCCAAACAGATGTATTTCTAAATTTTACATCACTTCATTCACTAGCTTCTCCTCCACTATATTTAGGATTATTGCTCATTTTCTTATCATTTTCCGTTTCATTGCTTTTGTTTCACATTTGAGTAACTGTAGGTCAAATGTGCTCCAGACTATTCTGTTCAAGACATGTTAAAATCAAATAGAAACTGTATGATTAATGATATGAATCATCTGTTTTTTAAAAACAGGAAAGTAAACCAGCGCTTGGCGAAGCCCCACCTGCTTTGCTGCTGGTGTAGTGCTGTGCGTATCGTGAGGAAAACCATTCCCCCTGCTCAAGGCTGAACTAAAATTAGGCTCCACCTGCAAGATGTTAATAAAAACTTACACAGCTGCATTCCAGAAACAAGTTACCCAGATTGCTTTTGGAAAGCTGTGTGTAAAAGCAAACTTGTTAGCTCTTTGCCTAATTCCCAAAACGTAATATTAATTTTAATGGCAATTATTAGCACAATAACTAACTGATAAGTAATCTCAAAATAGATCCAGTATTATCAAATAGGAAATATGCTGTAACTTTATCCACACATCCTGCTGGGTTTAACCCCTCACTCACAAATGCATACTTCCTGACTCTTTTTTGGCACTTGTGTTCAAACAGAAGACATGAGAACAAGTGAAGTCACTGGAACGGGCCCCTAACAGTTCCAATTTGCACGGGGGCTCCCCTTATCCACATACGGCTTAAGGGACAAGAATGGGAAGCACATGCTTCCTCTACCTTTGATTCCATTTGCAGATTCTCAAGCTTTCTTTGGAAGAGGAGCGTCAAATCGAAACCCAATCACAGCAGACTCACATCTACCCTTTTCTTGCAGCTTTATGACACAGTGGAAGCTCATGCATTCTCATCAGAGAAGGTGACCTCCTCTGTTCCATTTCCAGGTCAAGTCTTCACAGCTCCGTTCCATAGGCCAAAGGGCTCCATTTTGATCCCCATTACTTTTCCAGATCACACTATAGTGCTGATCCTCGGAGAGAAAGTTACGTTACAGTTTAATTATTTACTAAATTATGTGTGTCAAAAAATTAAAGAAGCTATCATTTGGGGATGGAGAATCTCTGCCTTTTAAAAATCTCAGCCTTGAAAAAAAATGCCTCTTCATCATTTCCTTTACTTGCAATTTAGTCTTATCAAAGGAGCAGGAAATGCCTACAGTTGTTCTGATTTGATCTACGTTCCTGATGTTGCATGTGCTGTATACAGTCTTTTTTTTTTTTTTAAAGATTTTATTTATTTTATTTTTTGCCCCCAAAGCCCCAGTGGATAGTTGTATGTCATAGCTGCACACCCTTCTAGTTGCTGTATGTGGGACTCGGCCCCAGGATGGGCAGAGAAGTGGTGCCTCAATGCGCACCCGGGATCCGAACCCGGGCCGCCAGCATCGCAGCGCGTGCACTTAACCGCCAAACCACAGGGCCGGCCCTACAGTCTTAAATATTTTCACAATTACACCTTCTTAAAGGCTCTTTGGAACAGTTTAAAAAAAATTGTTTCGAAGTCAAATAGGCTCAATTAGATCTCGAGCAGCAAATTCAGTTTCTGATAGAGATTAAGTAATGAGGAAAATAGCAATGCTAACAAGTAGGAGGCTGCCTTTCATTACCCTATCTGATTTCATTAGCCTAGTTCACGCTTATTAATTATTGGTCTGATGAGATCATCAATGTAAGTATGCCAGGCTCATGATGGTTGCATTTGGGGAATATTCAGTCTTTTTCAAGACTTCTACATGGCCCTCAGATGATATTCCCATTTCATTTCCATTTCAGACTGCTGCCCTATTCAATAAATGTATCTGAACCACGTATGAAAGCAACCCAACCAGAATAAACATTTTGTTTACTACACAGCCCTGCTTGCAACCATCAACAAAGAAATCTAAGAGGAGATTTAAGTTGTCATCCCTAGATAGTGAACTGCTGTGTTTTTCTATAATGCAGGTCATTCCAGACTCAGCTGCCCCCTGAGATTGAGCAATTCTCGTGCACATTGTAACAAAGGGCTGCGGCTCTGGCAGTGTGGGAGTGGACTGGGCCACTTAGATAAGTTTCATTCACTGTGGGAGCCCAGGGGAAGAGTGAGTGCATCAAGGCAGCTGCCCTGCCTCGGTTCATAGTGTAACTTCACACTCCTTTCCCTTTAAGTTGCTACTAATCCCTTGGGTTTACATGTTTTTTGGGGCTGCATCAGAGAAAAGCAGTGTGAAATTGCCTGAAAGCCTCCTTATAAATAAGACTTACAATATAGACCAGCTCTGCTGATGAAAGAACTGAGAGAAATGCCCTTGAGGACCCCAAGAACCATTTTACAAGGCTCCCACTGTGATATTTTTTTGGTCTCTATGTAATGACTGCTGAAAAAAATTACTAACTAGGTTAAAGTCTCACTGGCCCCAAATTCAGTTGGAAGCAGAGTCTTAGCATTAACATAAATCCTATCCACATATTTACTAACCAACACGGCTTGTTTAAACCTGATCTTCTCTTTCTAGAAAATAGCTTACTCCTTTTGGCAAACTGAAGAAGAAAATAGCAAAAAAAAGCAGGAAACTGGGGACATCAGAGATTGGATAACTAGACTAAGATTCCAGGGGCTCTGGATTTGCTTCCTAAACTATATGCGAGACGCCAGTGTGGGCCGTTTACATGCTTCATCTTCTTAGGTCAATTCTTTGAAGTATTATTGTTCCATTTTAAAGCTGAGGAAACTGAGGCTAGTAAATGGCAAAACCATTCATTTAGCATGGGAGTGTCTTACGTTAAAATAGTTATGATTTTTCTCTTACTGCTAACCAGAGAAACTAGAGGAAGTGCCCCTACAAGCAAAGAGGATATGGAGAGACAATAGAACACTCTTCCTTCTTTATTCCCTTGGGTTCTTCATTACCACCAGTAGTCTCTCATGTTCACTCTTGTGCTTCTGGAAATTGGCCTGATCTCCTACCCTATTCCTTTTATGAAAACACTATCTCCTCTTGCACCCCCCATTTCCTAACACTGCGTCCTGTCCACCCCACCCTGCCTCCTTCAGTTTTCCTACTCTCTAAATCCTCCTACAAACAGCCATTTGGAAACAATTTCAAGGTCCACCTCCTTTCCTGTGCATCTGTCTTTTGCAATTTAGAGGTTAGGGACTGTGTGTTTTCTACTTGTCATGTTTATGCCTCATACTCTGTGGGTACCTAATAAATGCTGAATAATAGCAGCTTTATGACAGTGCAGAACCAGAAACACAGGTTCTTGTATTTAGTATTTCATCACCAGCGAGGAACATTTATTCACTGTCAGCACTATGCTAGGCACTAAATGAAGCTAATTATTGTACAAACTCTTCCATTTGTACACCAGGATATTTTACTTTTCTCTTTCATTTTCTCTACCAAAAAAAAAATGGGATGGTCACTGAATCTTCTCATTAAATCCACAGCATCCTGAAGTTAGAGGCCAGTACTTTTTGGTAGAAGGGGGAACCAAGGTACAGAGCATGCTGAATACCGACTCTTTGAGAGTCAGTGATGAAACCATATACAGAAGTTAGTTTGCTGTTGCACACATCTCCTCTTTCTTTGTGCTTGCATGCGAAGGGAAAGAATGGACTCTCTAAAATTGGTATTTGCTAAGAATAACAAAAATACCTCTGTGTTCATGCTGTGTCTAAACAAGCAGAGTAAATTGAGACATTTAAACTTGATAATTAAGGCCAAAGATACATTTGCTTGTAATATCAATATAATTGACTCACAAGGGTTGTTGTTGGTTTTTTTTTTGTAGACCTCCCTAAATAACGATCTTGGTTTCCTTTCTTTTGCTCCCTTGTGTGGACAGAGGCTACAAATATACAGTAAAAATAAAAGGCCACTTGCAAATTTGGGACATATTAATTCATGAACAGACCCGTTGTGACATCATTGATTTGTTGTTGTTGTTCTCAATCATTAATTCAGTAAATATGTATCAAATACTACCTAACACATTCTTGGGTCTGTGCTATACAGTGGAGCTCACAGTCCAGGGTAGAGATAGACATGTAAACATGTAATTAATATAATATGGTGTGGTATAATGGAAATAAGTATTATAGGAATGGTAAATCCTTCCTATGTGCTCTGAGAAGGCGACATGTAGGAGGTGATATTTCAGCTGTGTCTTAAAGATTAATAGTTCTGCACTGTAAGAGGGTGGGAAATACATCATAGGCCAAGGGAACAACAAGTGCAAAGATAGAAGTCCAGAGAAGAGGATAGTATAGTGCATCTATTACATAGGGTGTATGATGAGATATATAATAGAAGATGACTTTGAACTACCTAGTGATGAAGGCCCTTTTATATCACTCCAGGGAGAATAAATTCTGTTTTATGGGCATCAGAAAGTCATGCAGAGTTTTAAGCAGAGGGATAATATGTATTCTCTAGAAAGAGAATTCAACATCAAGAATGGCTTGGCAGTAGTTGAGTCTGTGGGCAGGAGTAAATTACATGGCCATGATTTTAGTCAAGGCCTAAGGTAATAAGGGGCTTTACTTCGGAAGTGCAAGGGAAGATGAAAAAAAGAAGATGTAATTGAGAGATATTTAGGAGGTAGACATGATAGGACTTGATAACTAATAGGACATGAGAGACAAGGAGGTCAGCTTGAACAGCTGTCTCATGGCAGTGCTCTTACGGGGAAATGATACATTCTGTTGCACTCCAAATATTTCAGGAAACGTACTGAGTTATTTTCTTATGTTAGTTTATTCAAATCTCACAATAACAATGTGACATAAACAATAAGTAGTTTTATCCCTATTTTATATGGAGCTCAGGAAGGGTGAGCCAGTCGCCCAGTGTCACAACCAGAACACAATGGAGTCAGGCTTAGAACCTGAGTATTCTCCACACATTTCCGTAATCTTCAGGTAGCATTAATGAAATTCCCTGTTAAAACCCTGATAGAGATTTTGAATCAAAGTAAATCATAAATTTGATCGTGTTAATGACAATTTTAAAACTTTCATTTTGAGTGAAATCATTTTTTTTCTAAACTTGTTTATCAGTTCTTGTTAAATGCTGGACCAATTTCTTTGCTGCTAAACAACAACAACAAAACAGAAAATAAGCTTAAACTTCTGTTAACTAGTTTATAATAAAAAAGATCGACATCTCTTTGCTAAGGAAAAATTTTTGCCATGAAAGTGTCTGCTAGAAATGAGGCCTAATACATGGGCAGAATGATATCGATTTTCAAAGCTAATCACTTGATTTCAACTCATTAGAGATTTGACTTTCAATTGTTCAATATTACTGATTCAAAATACTCAGGAAGCTATATTACCAAATAAAAACATTTCTAAAGTTTGCTGAGTAAAGGTTTCTTTTTTCCAACAAGCACAGTAGGCTTTTGTTACATGACAGGTTATGAGATGGAAATAAAAGTTGTGCTTTGTCACGTTGAGGCCACTTAATTTTCCTCAATCATTTCTACTTCTCAGTTGGGTTGTCTCATTTTAGTGTGGTGGAGGCTGTATTTCCAGTATCTTCTTTTGCTTTTGTGGTGATTTGGGAAGGTATTTGTTTGTGTGAGCTGCTTGTGCCTAGCCGGAAGTCTGTGAAAGAGAATTGGAGGAAAAACCAATGACATGGCCTCCAGCACTTTCTTCTTTCTTCCTTTTTATTTTATTTTTTTATTTTTAGTATGAAACATTTTCCTGCAAGGATCTTCTATATACAGTTGGAGGATGCTTTTGATATGTAGATCAAGCAAAATGGAAAATACATAACCCTCTCTTTTCAAACATTCCCTTATTCTACGATGTGCTTCTCAGTGTCACTTTCTTTGATTTCCAGGAGGCCTGCCCTTAGGTTGGTATTGTAACTTGGTATCTTTCCATTGTCCCTTACCACAAAAATTCCTTTTAAGAAACTACATTTGAAATTTAATCCATCAAGCTTTAGCTCTTCTCTCTCCTCCTTCCTTCTGGAAAATTTAGTGGCTAAGTCTTTGCTTTGATTTTCTTTCTCTGACTCTGAGGGTTCTTGCTTTCTCTCTTAATTGCTACAATCTGGTGTCCCCTTTTGCCTGGGAGTAAACAAAAACAGAAACAATCAGTGAAGAGACACACGGGCTCCCGAGCTCATGTGTCTGACTAGCTGATGGATGGGAAGGTCTGGCTCTGAGGAATGAGATCTTCCCACCACATCATGCAACCTCAGTTTCAGGATGGGCTCTGTGCCAGGCACTGTGGGAAGTATTTACGTGCCTCAGAGTCCTCCAACCAACCCATGAGGTAGGCCCTGTTACCGTGTCCATTGTTTTAGATCAGGGAATCGAATCTAAAAGAAAGGAAGCGTCTTTCTTAAGGTCATTCAACTAGTAAGTGACAGATTTGATCAGTAAACCCAAGTTTTTCTCACTTCAGAGCCTGAATTTAAATGACTAATTTATATTTTTCATCTGAAAGCCTCTTAATGCCACTGTAAAACAGTTCCCTGGATTGGAGGGGTAGATTATCCGTATATTATTTCTTGAGTTCTAATACTCCTGAGAGTATATTTCCTCTAATGCCTGTGGACTTGTTAACAATCTTCTAAAAATAGAGAAAATGGAAAAATTGCCAAGGTCACCTATTAAAAGAAAAAGGAAAGCAGAAAAGAAAATATGTAAACCTATATATTTTATTGCAAAAATTTAAATGTTAAAACTTGAACCAGAGAATAAGCATTGTTTAATGTTGGCTCTGACTCTCTATTGTCCTGTCTTATTAGTTTCCTACAATAGTGAAAGTATACAGAAATGATTATTAGGTGTATTCTTTATTATATGTTAGTTTGGCTAATACACTGTTTTGCAAAATACAAACACTATTTTGAATACAAATGGAGGTATCTTGACATACCAGCAATACAAATCCTATGAGCTATACATTAAGTATATGTAATTTTATTTATTTTCAAGGTGAGAGAGGTAAATGCTACATGAAATAAAAAAAAAAATAAGAAAAACACCATTAAAATTTTTTAAATGTCTGTATTAAAGAGAGATACATTAGACACAAAAAATTTTAAAATGTGATTTTATTTTATCCAAATTGCATTCAAATGTTAAATTTTGAAATATTGTCAGGGCTCTAATAATTTATAAAAGTCGTTTACTATGGGTCATTTCTTAAAAGGTCAACATGATGATTTGATGATCTTAATAAAGTGGATCACCCCACAGTGCAGTCATTCATAGTCATCGACAATTATAAAGATTCAATTCAAGCAATATACACTACACTTCTTTTATTAGAAAGCACTGTGTTATGCTCTTTTGGAAAAATAACAATAAAATTAAATTTGAATAAATGTATTTAATTTAAATTTAAATAGATTAAATAAAAATTTAAAAAAATAATTATTTCTGTTCCCTAGGAGCTCACCTTTCAGTAGCAAACATATCTAGTTGCATCCCACAAAGATTATATACAGGACATATTATTAGATGTGCATAAATTCTATTGTCAGAGTACAGAAGAGTGAGAGAGTAATTCTGACTAGAGGAATACAGGTTTCGTGGAAGAGAAGGGATTTTACTGGGTCTTGAAAGATGGATAGGATTTTGAGAGTCAAACCTATGACTCTGAAGACAAATATTGGTTACTTTAAGATCAAGTAAAATTCCTCTACATGTGTCTTTTGTTTTGAAAAACAAAACAGATAAATTTCTTGAAAAAGGTAGATATTTGTATGTTGAAATTAAATTTTTAAATGGTGGATATTCTTTGTTTAAATGCCAGAAATAAGATATTTTTCTTTCTCATTATGTGAAATAAATAAGGCTAAAAGCTGGAAAATTATAAAAGTTACTTGATTAAATGAGGCAAGCAAATAAGTGCTTTCTAAAGGTCTCAACTCAGTGCACTTTCTCCCTGAGGCTAACTGGAACTAGTCCACACTCACAATTGCTCCATCATATGGGTGGCCAGTCAATGCGGTGCCAGCAATGAAATGTGTAATCAACTTTCACATGTTTTTAGACATTCTCAAATCACTTTGATCATGACTAACAAGAAAACTGCCATTTCAGTTAATAATCCATAAATTCTCAGGGGGAGGTGTAGTCCAATACCCAGTAGAATATTTCACATTTTATTTAAGAAATGTAGAATAACACAATCTAGAAATATATTTATCCTTAAAACATTAGTCAACTTTCCATTATGTAATCTTGGTTCAGGGTTAACGTTTTGAATTGTCATTTCCCACAAGTCCAGGGACCTCGATAATTGAGATGAAGTTGCTTTTGAAAACACATATACTTTAGATTGCATTTCATCTAGGTGAAATGAAAAGTGATAACTTTTATGACAGCTTTCAAAACTGCTTTTAGCAGTGCAACCTGTGACATCATTGTCCTTTTTCATGTAGCTGAATTTTGCTCAATACAAGGAAAAATAGTTATTATGCCAGAGAAGATACCAGAGTAAAATATCTCTGAGCCAAGTGCTTTTTTAGCTAGTGAAGATGTTCTTAAATATGTATCAGTTCCGTGCCACAGGACACAGTTAACAGGAATAGTTAGAAGGGTACCGACGCCATCCATCCAAGAAAGCACATATAAGAGCTTGTTGAAAGCAGAAAATGATTTAGAGAGGGAAATTTCAGAGATGACAGCTGTGTAAATCTAATCAAAACCTCTTTTCTACACCAGGATATATGTAGTCTTCCATTGGCTCCAATATGTATCTTAGAAGTCTGTAGGGTTTTAGAAGGCTGCTTAGGCAACACTTGAGAGTCCAAGTCAAAGATAACACGTGGTGACATCACCAATAACAGGTTAATATGGAGGAGGACTAGGTATGAAAGGCTGTTGTCTGGGACATCATCTGAGATGAGAATCTTAAATAATAATAAATTGACATTTTAACGCATGCTATGGTGTGATTTTCTTTTTATACACACTATTAAAATTTCCCATCCCAAAGTAATAGCACGTACACACACAAACACACCGATACACAACTAAAACCAGTGATATTCACATAGACCTTGCTACTCAAAGTGTGGTCTACAGAGAGGTGTCCCCTGGAGCTTGTTAGAAATGCAGACCCAGTAGCCTCACCTCAGACTTACTGACTCACAATCTGTTTTAACAAGATCCCCAAATGATTCTCGTGTACATTAAGTTTGAGAAGCACTGACTTAAAAACCAACTTCAAAAGTTGCACAGCCTTCTCGTCCTTAAAACCCATGCATCTTCAATTGCAAACCATTACGATTTTCCCCATTATCTGAGGCAGTATGTTTAGTAAATGGTTAAGAGCAGGCGTTTCCAGAAATTCCCTGTCCAAGTGGCCTGAAGCCAGCTTCCAGGGCCAGCCTGGGTCTCTTCCCTGGGTGTGGCTGACTCGGGTTGGGGGCAGGCGAGAGATGGAGGCTAGACACATGCTTGTGGAGCAGGCCCTGGCCCTACAGAATGATGGAGCGGGGAGTGGGAAGTGGGTATGGCTGGTCTCAAGTTTGGGCCTCCATTTGTACTCTGGCCCAGGCCTTGCATACGTTGGGAGTATGGTAATTATTGAAAATCAATCTGTGGCTATAAAGTTGATGATTGTATGAAGTAGAGAGTCTAGTCTTAAAAAAAAATCCTTGCAATTCCTTCTATCCTCCTTCCACTGCCCTGGTTGGCGGGATAGAGGCTGCTGGTCCAGAAGCCAAGCCCTTCCTTTTCATCTATTTTCTCTGCTTCCATTCACACTACTGCTGGTGTGTCACCGCTGAGAGCTCTGTTTCCTTAGAGACTCACATCTACACTCGGGCATCCAGGCTCTGTGCCAGAGGAGTCTGACAGTGACACAGAGGGCAGTGTACTTTCCTGGATATACAAGCACCGCTCCAACTGCCATCAGTGGGAGTTCTACAATCAGATTGAGAGCAGAATACAGTCTAGAATTGGAAATTCATCCTCAAGGTAAGGCAGCATAAGTGGCCTGGTTATAGAAGAGCCACACTCCACTATTAAATAACAAATGCATTGAGAATTAAAGAAGAGTCCCCCCAAGTTCTAGAAGGAGAAGCAAGGAAAAATAAATAGAACTACAGCCAATCATCAAAGAAAGTCTTAAAATTCCTTAAGAGAAATTCTGTAGTAAGCTACTTGCTTATTAAGAGATCTTTTAAATTAGCCATTTCACCTACTTAGAAAATTCTGGATTCTTTAGGGTTTTCCATATGTAAAATCATGTCATCTGCAAATAGTGACAGTTTCACTTCTTCCTTTCCAATTTGGATTCCTTTTATTTCTTTCTCTTGCCTGATTGCTCTGGCTAGGACTTCCAGTACTATGTTAAATAGGAGTGGTGACAGTGGGCATCCTTGTCTGGTTCCTGTTCTTAGAGGGATAGCTTTCAGTTTTTCACCATTGAGGATGATTCCTTGCTCTTGGATTGGAAGAATTAACATAGTTAAGATGTCCATACTTCCTAAAGCCATCTATAGATTCAATGCAATCCCTATCAAAGTTCCAACAACATTTTTCACAGAAATAGAACAAAGAATCCTAAAATTTATATGGAACAACAAAAGACCCCGAATAGCTAAAAGAAAATTCTGGAAATAAAGAAAAATTCTCTGAACACCACACACTTCCATTATATGCTATTTTCTTTATCTGGCCCCCTTTATTCTACCCCCCCTCCAGGTCTTAGTTTAAATGGAAAGGCTTCCTAGATTAGTTAGGTGCCTTCTTTTAAATGCACTTAGAGCATCCTACATTTCTTCTCCATAGCACCTATCCAATCTAATTAAGCATTTGGTTAATTATGTTCTATATTTGTCTCTCCAGGTAGACTGTAAGCCTCATGAAGACAAGGGCCACAACTGTCTAATTATGTATCTGAAACACACTGGCCACTCAATCAATACTTGTTCAATGAATTTATATTTAGTTGCCTAAATATATATTCTAAAAGACTTATAATAAAGCACAGCCATTGAGATTTACGGGAACTTACTGGATTCTCACCCAGACCAATTTACTGTTCAGATGCAATTCAAGTGGATTTGTTTTATCTGTTTTCCCAAACCACAACAGATTCAAGCAGTGAGCTAGAAGGAGAAAGAAGGGAGGAGAATAAAGAAGGGATGAAAAAGACCAACTTGACTGACAGTTTCATAGAGGAAGAAGCAGAACACCACAGATAAAAAAACTAAAGGAACATAACAATGTGGAGTCATTATCAAGGGCAAGGTGTTACAGAGAGTACCTTTGTAAAACTTCGGATTCCCACAGTTAATGTTGATAATTATAAATCTCAGTTAAATTATATTCCATATATACGACTTAAGAAGGCAAGAAAGTGTGTAATTTGGAGAGTTTTTTAAGAAATAAATTATCTAAAAATGAGTTTGCACATAATAAAAATAATAGTATATTATAATGTGTTTTAAAATTTATAAAGCACTTTTCTATACTTTATCTCATTAGATTTTCATAACATATAGGAGGGGACAAACTATAGTTGTTAGGATAATTTGCTTATGTGGAGTATCTTATTCTACAGTGAAGCTGATGAATTAGGTGCTACTGCCATTTTCTCACTGAATATTGCCAGAAGTATTTAGATGTTGGATTTTTCAGAGTTGTAGGAAAGAGGTTTGATTTTGATTTCAAAAAGTTTTAAAATCCAACATTTTTTTCAATAATGATTTACTGGGAGTTAGACATTATATTTAAATTAAGCTACCTAAATCTTACAAAGGAGGTGCATAAATAATATAGAATAGATCTTATAAATATGCAGTAGATGCAAATTTTATTATTTATAATATTTAAAAAGTAGATGTGTCCTGGACATTAACTTGTAATTTTACATTAATTATGCTCCTGTATTTTGACTGTGCTCTTTATAGAATTCTAAATTTTACAAAAACCACACATACAGCCTCAAAATCATGCTTACTTTAGGGTATACTAGAATGCAAAGATATATTTTAAATTTCCAAATGTTGCTAGTATCCCAGAATTGCATTTAATTTTTTCATTGAAAAAAAAGTTTTTTTTTCGTTGAAATAAAGCATAATGGCAACCATGTAAAAACTACCAAGTATGTCAGAGATGATGAGGAGAACTTGTTGACAAACAAAGGGCAGTACCAGGAAGATTGTTTAGTCAATAGCAGCTGTTACATCGCAGTATAAAACCATCCTTATATAAGATGCTCCTTTTATGGTTCCTTCTACAGGAGATAAAAAATTAAATATATGCAGGAACATAATTAGAGGATTAATGGCCAAAGCCAATACACAAAAGGAGAGATTTCCAGGAAAAAAAAATGTGTTATAAGCAGTTTTTTAATGACTGTACTTTAGAAACAAACCTGAATCATAACAACAATTGTTCTCTTGTTGTATGGGAAAGGTTACATTAAATAATTCCTCTCTGATTTTATCCACCCAGCAACATCCACCCAACCAGGGACAAGTTTTACCTCTTCGATTTGCCAGTGCAGTGATTATAGCAAACGCTTTCTTTTGTTAGAGTTATAAACTTGTCTTGGTCTGAACAGTTAATCAAAGGCAAAAGGGATCCCATCACTTCTTTGTAACATCATAAAGAACCAAGTAGGTAATTGCATTTTTATTTCAGTGTGTACACTAATAAATACAATAGATGTGGTTGCTTTCTAGCTCTTTCTCTTAGGTTTCAGACTTCTCTCTCCAAATCTCACCTAGTCAACATTTTCTTTTGTTGTCAAGGATACAGTCTATACCTTCTGTAAGCAGAGACTTGTTTTCTGCCAAAATTAGAGGAACGTTCAAATCCAATCCCCAGCATTAGCCCTGTTTAATAAGATATTATAAGGTGGTTGACTATAAGGCTGATAGTTAGCCACAACCCTTCGGGGTTAGTGTGAGCCAAGAACGGGATTCCAGGCCTCTGGGATTAGGCATGGTGAAGCTTTCCAGGAGCTTCCAAACATTCTCTTTGGTGACAAATAGTGAACTGCTTCAACTCCAACTGGGTTGTCATATGTTTTATTCATGGGCCATCATAGGAGCCGCCAAACAGATTATCACGTTTACATCAGGCCTCCTTGGAGAAAGAAATTCTTTAATAGTTGAACTGGCAGGGTCAGTCAGTATAGAGAAACCTGCGGGCAACCAAATATTAAATAAATAAATAAAATAAGAGAAGAAGAAATGAAATCAAGCATCGAGAGTTTAATGATGTCCTTTAGCAGTCACCAATCAATATGTTTTTATCTCTTGCTGAAAAGGTTATATTAAGGTTTCATCATTTTAGTGGCATTATTTATTTGTTTATTTATGAGTTTATTACAGGAATGAGGAGATACAGAGGGGCGTGGAAAAGTGCAGAGTTCACAGAAACCACTTCATTGGAGTTGACAAGGCTTTACAAATGTCTGTTTATGGTGTTGCATCTTTTTAGCAATTTGGTCTTTTTCAGTAAGCTGAGTGCCACAGGGAGTTGCCCTATTGTTTCTGCTGGAAATAAATGTACTTTAGTAGATGTTGTGACATGCAGTAGCATTTCCTTTCCTTGAGAGTCTAATTTCAAAATTGATTTAAAAAGACACATTACATTTTGGCAGGGCAGTAGCTCTTCTAGATTGTGCTTGCTTATTTGTTTGTTTGTTTAAGGATTTTCACACCCTTGCCTTACTTAGCCCAGCCATTCAGCTTTAGGTAGGAAACTTTATTTTCTGACTGGAAAGAAACATGAGCTAACCGGTGAGATCATTATTCACAGGAATTCTTTCCTTTCAGTTCAGCTGACTTTGTTATGTGTCATAAGGAGCATTACCTGGAACCACTCAGAGTATCACAGGGTATCCTGGAAGTTATTGACATAAACCAGATTCTCTGCAGGATCATAGGGGAATTAGTCAGTCTTGGTATCCCAGAAATGGAAGGTACTTTCAATATCTCCATGTAGAGAACTACCTGCATTGGTGTTAATATTGGGGGTTTCTAGATATGGCCTCTCATTCAGAGATTTATGATTTATAACATCTACAGGTTCTCACACAGAAATAATCTGACATTTACCTATTTCTCAAAAGGAATATCAACCTCCATTTCCTAGACTAAGACTCATAGAGGTGGAAGACCCGATGTCAACTCTGGCTACTCATTCCAATGAAAAACATAATTGTATGAAAAACGATGTTTTAAAATTGGAGTTGAGATTAGTAATGCCTTCATGAGAATTTATTGCCTACATTGCTGAATAAGAAATGAAGTGCATCTCAGCTTAGAAATTAATTTATTTAAAGAGAATGGTCAAAAGGGATCAAATGTTTTATCACATACATAGAAAACTCATATCAATTTTTACAGGAAAATGCTGCTTATATACTAGAACACTTCCTCTGTGATTTCCAGGTGCTTATGGTTTTCATATAATGTACCTTCTCATGTCCCCTACCTGGAATGGTCTTCATGAACTATGTTTACTTGGCAAACTTTACTAATTCTTAAAGATTCAGTTTATTCATGTTTTTTTTTTACAATCCCACGCAAAGTTCGTTATGAATCACTTTCTTCTCTGTGTCATTGCTGTGCCTTGATCAACCCTTTCTTTTTGTCTGAACCACACAGTATTTATTTTAATTATTTCTTTACATTCCTCCTCATTTTGCCTATGCTATCCCTGTGGGAGAGACAATGTTAGATTTGTTTTTTATTGTATCTTCAGCATCAAGTTCAGTACCTGGTACATCAGAGTGACTCAATAAATACGTATAAAGTAAATAAATGTGGCCTAAACACCACACATATTAAATCAGTTTCAGTCTAAAGTTCTACCCAGGTAAATATAATAAACAAATTAAATGTTTAGGCAGAGATGTAATATTTATGGACACTCTAGGCCTGTAGAGGGATGAAAAAAAGGAAATGATAATGCAATACTATTATTCATAGACTAAAATAAAAGTAATTTTTAAATTGTCTCAATTATTTTTGCCCTCAGACAGCTTTTCAGATTTTGGAGACTTAGTGTATGTTCTTTTTCAATCACTCTCTAGTAAGCAAGGCAATCACTGAGAAATGTCTTGAATCTATGCCTAGTGAGGGAAACTCTTCAGAATTGAATGAATTTGATTCAGAAAAAGGTTTGGTACCATTCATGGAACGCATATTCTAATCACTACATGCTGTTTTATAAAAAAAAACACACTGATTATTTCAGAAGGAAGCACATCCACATAACAGTGAAACTAGAGTGGAATTATGGGTTCCTCTGCTTGGAATTTTTTAAATGCTTTTTTGAGAGGGACGCACATATACATGCAGATCTTAATATACCCTTGAGTTATGAGAACGTGAGAAAAATATTTTTATTATAAATCTGGGATATAGGTCACCTTACTATATCATATATTTTAGAAATATGAGCTGTATGGTAAGATATGAAGAACAGTCATCCTTTCATTTGTTCATTTGATAAATATTTCTTGGAGTATTAGTTATAAGGCATTGTGTTGGGCACTGTGGAAAATACAAAAAATTCCTAGGTATGGACAATTTAGAAATACAAATAAAAAAATAAAATGTAAAAGTAAAGTAATAAGTAAAGTAAAGTAAAAAGAAAAAAGACTCTTAAGATACACTATTCTCTTTTGACAATTGAGATATTTTATGACCTGTAGTCACGCTTAGGGGCAGCAAGGTATACAGTTTACCAACGATCCTTCTCACTTTGTGAACATATGATAACCTAAATCAAAGATGGATAGTCTTCCTTCCCCCTTCAAAAATCAAAACCATATTAAGCAATGTTTATCCATCAAATTTATCTGCCTTACTTGAAAAAAATCTATAAATCATATACAGAGAGTACTATGAGAATAAGGGGCCAATTCTTAAAGAACATATTCTCTTCCATTATCATGCTTCTAAACCTGACTTTAACAATTAATGTGGCCAGCGAATGCCTGGACCTTACAAATGGATCATTTAACAGCAAGACCAAATGGCCAAATGCTCACCACCTGCTCATGCCGTCTTGCCATCAATCAGGCCTAACTTAACAAAACGATCAAAATACAGCGATTAGTTAAGAAGAATTGGACCAGTGTACTATTCCCAAATGCCGTGGAAGTAATTTTGTTACTGATACTTGAAGACCGTTTAAGCAGACTGTATTCCTTTTTTTCTCCTGTACTCTACCACAATTTAGTAATACTTATCTGATAGATATTAAAAATTATATACAGACGATGAGAAGATATGCAGTGGGGAGCAGAGATGGGTTAGGGAGGCATGATCCTGTTGTTTTCAACCCATTTGACCAGGATATGGTGAATAACTAGGGTGACCACATAGTTTATTGTTGAAACTCGGTGCTTTTCAAGTGAAAGAGGGTGCTATTTTTAATTATGCCAGACAATTGGTGTAAACTGGACTATCCCAGGCAAACTGGGATGTATGATCAACCTATGAATAATTAGCCGTAACTAGACAATTTAAAATGAGTTAAGACACATCAGTGAAGTTAGTTGTTGAAAAAGGCTGTGTAAGGTAAAATTTTTAAAGTTTGGATCACATAGTTGATTAGCTAGTCTTTGAAAATAATATCATTGACTCAAAACCGCTTGCTCCACCGTGTCGTCTATGGTTTCAATGACATGTATTTACATACTTTTTTCCAAGGAATAGTTCAGGATTCTTCACCTTTATTTTTCTAAAAGCTTTTATCATCTAAAATTCTTATAGTAATACAATTTCCTGGGCAACCAAAAATCTGTAATGATTAATAAGCAAATGAATAAGGCTTGAAGCCAAATGGAGAGACCATTAGACTGGGAATCAAGGAACGTGGAATATTGCTTTGATTCTAATGTTACTACCAAGTAGGACTCACTCTGCCGTAGTTTTTTCATTGCTGCAAAGAAGATAGCATCACTTGTTAATTTCCTAGGGAGGGCTTATGGAAATACTTAAAAAACCTGAAATCTTTAAGTTTAAATATTTTATTTTCAAAAGCTTTGTAGCAATAAAGAAGGTAAAAGAGGAGCTGTAAAGAGTCTTAGAACACATAGAACTAAACATAGTGTTTAAAATAGTACAAAGAGAAAGACGCTTAAACAAAATGGAAGCAAATGGATCTTTCTGACTGGAAAACTGTCAGCCCTTGATGATTTGCTAACACTTTCAGGAAGCCGCCCCAGAATCCTGTAACTTCACCCTGAACTCCCTATAACACTTAATTATTATTGTCTATATGTGTTCCCTACTAGACTGTATGCCTTACAAGACCTGACCATGTTTTATCTATCATTAAACTGCACAGTCTGACCCAAAGTAGATACTCAATAAATATTTTTTACCAAATTTATTAATGTTGATGACAAACTTAGAGAAACAGAATAAGACATCTCTATTTGACTCTTAATACTCTCTGTTAGGTCTTTACCAGATTTTATGTTTGACCTTTTTCAATGATCCCTTTTCTACTAACACCTGGAAAAGGAAGCTTATAAGAAGTACTAAAAGTTCTATAAAATTTCACCATAGGATACCTCTCCACTGTGACACAGGAAGAACTGGTTTGGAAATTGAATGTGGATGTGGCTCTGTGCAAATCATCTATTTACTTTCAGAGGTGTTAGCTCAGTTGGTGAGAGGACAGCACTAATAAGGGTAAGGTGCAGATTTTATTAGCTTTACACAGAGAAAAACTGCCCCAGAGTCACAGAGTGTACCTCCAAGCTCACTGAGTTCTCTTGGGTCACAAAGAGAGTGCGGATTACTCAGTGCAACCTATTAACAGTTTGGAAAACAAGCAGCTGATGGTAGATCTAATATACAAAAGACAGCACATTATTACTTTGCAGAGTGCTAAAACAAATTGAACCCATCAAACAACTGTAAACTTAAGAAGTGAACTTGTGTCATCTGTCCCCTTTAGACCACAGCTCTAAAATGGGCATACTTAGCGAAGGAAACTTAAATCCCAATTCTTAGAAGACATCCAATTCATTACTGGAATCTCAGCTTGGGAGGAAGAAAATATGGCTATGTGGTATTGGTAATAGATTGTCAAAAGGGCAAAAATCAATCTGAAAATGATTAGTAGTGATCACCTTAGCCATTTGCAAGGTAATAGATTCTGAAAATATTTGTGTATTGACATAATGGTTTTCTTTGCAAAAATATGCTTTCCCACACAAAAACAGCATTTCATTGTATGTGAAGCTCTATTTTTCCAATAAATATTGATTCATGGCTCACTACCTAAATTAATGCCAGAAAAAGAAAGTAATTTAGAAATATTTTTGATACATTCTGTTAAATTCAGTTAGGAGACAACCAATTAGAATGTGGTAAACCAGCTGGATGCACCAAAATAAAGAAGGCAACAGTGACATGTAACAGCCATCTATAAGTCATTTGGCAATTATAAAATGATACTTATTAAGAGCCCTTCCACACATGGCAATGTTGTAGTGTCAAAGATGTTGCACATCCTGTGGTCAAGCCATTTTTTAAATAAATGTGCTCTCTGTGTTGATAAAGGAACCGATTATTTTGACTGGGTTCTCTGATAAGAACAGAATCCAGATCTTAGAAGGAGAAGACCTAGACAGAAAAGAAACTTTATACTAAACTCTTTTGTACAATAGTTCCTTCTGAGTTCAAGGTTTACTTCTTTCAGTCCCATTGGCATGCTCTTTTCAGGACAGGTGCAACAAATATCCATCACTGCCTTCTCAAAAATGTAACTAGCAGGCATCCAATAAAGCAAGTTGCACATTAGAGGCGAGCATTTAAAAAGAGACAATGTTTATGTATCCAAATAAATAATGATATGATTAAACATCAATCAGTGTTCTCTGTAATATGTGGTAAAACTGTATGGCAGTGAGCCTATTGAGAACATTCTTCCAGGCGCAGATAGGCCTGACGACTTGCCATTCTGTCTGTTTTTTTGCTGTATAAGTAGCTTTCCCATCCTCATAACAGCGAAATAAGAACACACACACACACGCGCACACACACACACACACACACACACACCCCTCTCCCAATTGACTCTGCTCTTCCCGCCATAAGAATTGAGAGCTGGAGACCTAGGGGCTTAGTGGGATGGGAGCAAAAGTGCTACTTTTCTTAGAATATTTTAACCACGAGGGAATTCCCTTAGAAGACCGGATTCACCAGACCTCATGCAGTGCTATAAAAGAGAACTTGCTATATTACTGGTCCATGTTGGAGCATTGACTTGCTGCCTTTCCCTGATAGAAACTGCATGGCTCTCTGAACATTTTAAAATCACATTAGGTACATGGCAAGATGTCTCAGAATCCTGCTCTTTAGTACTTGTTCCTGAAGAAGATTCAGAGGTTAAGATAACTAGAGTTTTCTCAGAAAATGTTGTGGTAGATGGTGTAGCGAAAATAACATCAGCCAGCTTTGGTTGAAAGCCAGACATCTGGCATATAGAATCTAATCCTAGCAACAGTGTTTAGAATTATGGCTATGCCCCTTGTATAGGTGAGACTAAGGAAGATTAAACACCTTGCCAGGATCACAGAGGTAGTTAGAGATAGACAGGGATAGGAATCTTGGTCCATCCAAATTCAGAATCTGAGCCAGACAGATCTAGGTTCGATCCTCTTTCTGTCACTCATTAGCTGTGTAAACTTGGGCGGATTTCTTAACTTCAGTGAGGTAGGCCTCCATTTTCACATCTTTAAGATGGTGAGAATGCCTACCTCAGAGGACTGTCCAAAGGTTAAATATTTGAGACAGGATATGTTAAAGTCCCTCTGTGGATCTGCTTTGAATTAAGTAGTTAGTCTGTCAAGGCCCTGAGCTAGGTGCTGCTAGAGACACACTATCCATAAGACTCTCTCCTTCCACAAAGTGTTGCAGATATAGTGGGACAGAGAAGACAATAACTTATTATAGAATGTATTTAGACATTTACCCCAATATGTGAAACAGATAAAAAGGGGATGCTGTGTTCGAAGGTGTGTGGGTGTGTGTAAGGGGACACAGGTCCACCCACTCAGCCTTTCCCAGCCACCTCTTGCGGTCTTGGACTGCCTCCTTTGAACCGCAGGGCTCTGAAAACAGTCGTTAGGTAAGATCTCTGGGGGACTTTCGAACGTAAAATCCTGATTTCTACTGTAGGTGCACAAATATCTGTGATAAAAGGCACAAATATGATAACAACCGTAATAACGCATATCCATTCAGACAGAGAGGTCACAGTTGCTTGTTTCATGGAAGAGGGAAGAAGAGGGTCAATGATGATATCACAAAGAAGGTGGCCTTTCACAGGAACGGGTACAGTTTTGAGAGGCTGAGGTCACTATTGAAGAGAAAGGAGAGGAATGAAGTGCATTTTAACAGAACTGTATCAGGAGGAGAGGCAGAACATGAAAAGAAAGGAAAAGAAAGGAAAAAATGCAAAGCATCTTGGAGACTTGTGAGTAACCTGGTGTCACCGGAGCTTTGAGTACGGCTGTATAGGAAGTGGGAGAGATGAGACTGGAAACCAGAGGCAATAAAGGACGGTGTTAAGACATGGGTTTTGGAGTCAGACAGATATGGATTTGAGTTCCTGTTCTGACAATAGCTAGTTGTGTGAACAGGGGCAATTGACTTAACCTCTATGCCCCTCAGTGTCCTCTTCTGGAAAATGGAAATATTAACATTAATAATAATAATAGTAATAAATGAGCATAGTAACTTTTATGGAACCCTTAATCAGTGCCAGGCATGGTTTTAAGCATTTTAAAGGTGTTAACACATAGTCTTCACAACAACCCTGTGAGGTAGATACAGATTTTACGGAGGAGGAGACAGAGGCAAGAGAGGGTAACAAACCTGTCTAGCAAGTCGCTTGTCACACAATTGTTAAGACAGGGATTGGAATCCAGGCATTCTGGTTCTGGAATCCTCCTCATTATTGGAAGTTCAGCCATCTGCCTCATAAAGTATGGAGAGAATTAAAGGAGATAACACCTATAATATGCCTAGTGATGGGGTTCAAGACATGCCCAGAGGAAAGGAGCATCTTTATCTCCAAAGAGAGAGGGACACCAAAAACTCTGCAAACAGATCTTGCTAAGTTTCCCCCAGTTTACTACACTTACCTCATTCTCCTTAACCTATTATTACATTTTTACACAACTGCCCACTCTTCAAAAAACCTAACATAAAAACAACAACAAAAAACCCTAGCATAAATATACTCCGGTCTGTTTCTTTGGGTCTTCATGTCTTTATGAAGGGTCTCTTGTCACAAAATGCTTATTTAAATAAATATGGTTTGCTTTTCTCCTGTTAGTGTGTCTTTGTCAGTTTAATTTTCAGACCAGCCAGAGCCCCTAAGAGAGTCAAGGAAAATTTTTTTCTCCCTTATAGTAGTGACATGTCAGGCACAGAGTAAGGATTCAATTGAGTAAATCTCAGCATGGAAAAGGAGAGGACGTTGGGGAAGAGAAGGAGTTTGAAGCCAAGGCATATGAAGGCTCTTGAATACCATACTTAGGGGTGGTTTTGACGTTTTCCAGTTGTCAATTTTTAATTATATGTGGAATTGCAACAGGCTTGTGGAGTGGTCAGAAGTAGGATTTAGAAAGATTCATCTTTTAGGATATATCAGCTTAAAAGGAGAGAGAATGAGTGGAGACCAATTAGACTTTATTGTAACAGTCATTAAATGGGCCTGAGAAAGGGTGGTGGCCGGGAGATGGGAAGGAGGAAGCATGGATGTAAGAGCTATTGCAGAGACTGAGCTGGAAGGTGGAGCAAACAAAAGATGACTCAAGGTTTCGAGGCTGGGTGACCGGGAGAATGCTGCTGATGCCAGGAATAGAAACACAGAAATCAGAGGGAGAAGCCGGACCTTGAGGAAAAAGATGATGGGTGCATTTTTTTACAGACTGAATTTGGGGTGATGACAAGCCACACAGCAGACAATCAGCTTTGCAGGAACTCAGCTCCATATAACAAATCTACAATAGTATCTAAATTTTTTTCTCAGGACATTCTTTTTGATTAAATATTGTGAGCACATAATCATTTTTTTATATATAAATAAATATATATGTTTATTTATAAATTGTTCGCACATACTTTTGTATGTTATAAAAGATGCACATAGAAAGTAATAAATAGGAATAGAGATTCCAGTTTTTTCCCTATGCCCCCATGGATGTTTTTGAACACCCTCTGGTAGGCATGTACCCCATTTTGGAGACCACTGCAATATCTTAGATCCCTTTCCATTGTTGGGAAGGAGCCCAAATGCATTTGCACTGAACAAAATGACCTTCTATTATTTCTTCTCCTGTGAATGAAAATCTCCCCTTTTCAGGATGTCTTAAGAGTGCACGCAGGAGAAAAAGGACCAAAGACTTCATTGTCCTACAAACTCTAACTTGCGTGCACAAAGGTCTGTATATAAGGATGTTCAATGTAGCATTGTGGATAAAGGTGAAAATAACCTAAAGGTCCATCAAGAAGGAGAAGCTAATACAAATTATGATACATCAGAATAAAGAATTAAGGTAAACCTACATGTACTGAGGAGGGAGGAATCTCTAAGACATACTGTCAAGTCAAAAAATAAGTCGCAAGAGAGACAATGTCTTGGTGAAAAATTCCCTATGACCTATGAAGTATTTTGAATATGAGAAATACGTATGTATATATATTTGACATGAACCTCTAGATCAACTACCAATTTATAGCAAGTACAGAGAACAGAGAAACATCATGGATAATATCAAGGGAATGCAATCAATAAATCCAAACTAGGGGGATCTATTTAGGACAAATGATCCAACGATTCCCTTTATTCAACAAATTGCAATAGTAAAAAAATGAGAAAGAGCTGAAAGGGAACTACGGCTAAAGAGACTTAAAAAATGTCAAAACTGGCAAGGGCCAACCCGGTGGCATAGTAGTTAAGTTTGTGCACTCTGCTTTGGCGGCCCCAGGTCCGTGGGTTCAGATCCCAGGCTTGGACCTACACACTGCTCATCAAGCACATGCTGTGGCGGTGTCCCACATACAAAATAGAGGAAGACTGGCACAGATGTTAGGTCAGAGCCAATCTTCCTCACACACACACAAAAAATTCAAGACTGGCAAAACTAAACTCTAGTGTGTAAAGATGTCCACTTGAGTGAAAAATTACTTCCTCTGTGTTATTTATTCTTTTTACAGCAATGTGTTCATATGCTATGTGTGTAATTAAATATGACATTAAGAGAAAAACTAGAAGCAATATCTATAGGGTGATTTGGTGGAATGGAAGTCCTAGGTGTATGTTAGAGGGAAAATCCCACTTATGAACAAGGCTGAAGATGGATTTACATTTACAAGGATATTGTGTTCAGAGATACATAATTACATATTTTCCGTTAGGAAACCATAGAAATGTAGTTTATTTGCAGAATGAGTGAAATGAATTAGCTTTTAAATTTGTTTTCTCTAAGATTACTCAACTCTCTTGCCTTTTTTCTGTTGGATTTCTAAATAGAACAGATAATTTTTTATTATTTGTTATCTCTGATCCTTGGGTCTAGATCCTAAGATAGTATAAGAAAATAGGAGTTAGCCATGTACAGGAAAGTTATCAACTACTGAGATGAAAATCTCCTGGTTGATGACAGGAGTGTTCAAACTCATGCCAAGATACGACAAACTAATGCCAAAATATAATGGACCTCCAGTTCTAAAGGAAGATTGAACTCAACAGTGGTGAAATCTTAGAATTACTGGGAAAACGAGTATTGTTTTTGTATTTCTTATTCTCCACGTTTGCTTCAGCTCCTTATTCCAGAATCACGTCTTTATTTGGATGCTTTGTGTTAGTTTGCAGAAAAACTTTGCTTTCTGAAACACCATTATAAACAAGTGCCATTGTTTTATTAAGCTTATCTGCCAGAGGAGTATTTAATTTGTGGGTAAGAATTTGTCAATCTGTTAGCAAGGCTCTGTCGCAACCCACTTTTAGAAGCTCTTTTCAACATATTCTTGGTTTGATGTTTAGACGCTAATAGAGATGACAGGAATTGTGCACTTTGATTTTTTTCTAATTCTTGTAACTAGTAGAGAACTCTAAACTGAAATAAAGAAAGAAAAAACCCAGTGTGCATCTTTCCTTTTCCACGACCAACAATTTCCAAGCTATTTTGCAAATATAGGACAGCTGCTTTATTGAGCTAAAAAAACACTACAAAATGTAATGATAGCACTTTGGACTCTATTCTGATCTCCCCTAAACTCCACACAGCTTGGATTTTTCTGTAATTTTAATGAAAATGTGGCATGGCACATCTCTCTCATTTAAATTATGCACTGTCAGTATTTTCCTTCTTTGCAACTGAAGCACTTCTTGGGAAACATGCCAGGTACAAGAGGGGAGGGTGAAAGCCCAAAATAGAAGATGGGGGTGGGGGTGGGGAAAGGAAATGGACTGAACACACTCTCCACACAGCCATGCTGTTAAAGACTTGGAAATCGCTGGGAAATGGGGTCCAGAAGTTCAAGTAGGATTAAGGTAGCTTTAGCAAGCCTAAATGGGGCTACACATAGGTCAAAATAGGGCTACAAATCAAACTTTAAAAACTGTTGATTCATTAAAAACGAACACAAAATTTCATTCATTTTAAAATAATATCAGAGTACATCTTATTACTACTTAGGTACTTAGGGCTTGACAATCTTGTGTAAAAGTCAGTTGTTTTTTCTGCATACCAGTGACAATTTCTTGATTAACAAAGCCCCTTCTTCTGTCACCTGCCATGCTCTTCTTTCGTTTTCCAAGCAAAGATCAATCATTCATTTATTTAACAAGTATTTGTTGAAAGCCTGAGTGAAGAGCAAGACAGAGAGGATCTCAGCTTACTGTCATCCATGTTACAAGTCCATCTTTTGTAGGATTCACATATACACAGAAATAAAATCCCCTTGGGTAGGGGTGATTAAAAAAAAAAAAGAATAGGCACCATATTTATATCAGTGAGAAATAGCCATATAAATTTGGTACCCTTTTATAAATCACTTTTCACATTTAATTCTCACTTTAGTTTGGCATGATAGGTATTATCATCTCCCTATTTTATAGATTAGGAAGAGTTTTAGAAAGGTGAGGGAAATTGGTGATGAGCATTGCTTAGTGGCAGAGCTACGAATTAAACTTGGGCCTTCTGACTGGGTGTGAGAGCTTTTCTCATTATGGTGCAGCGCTTGAGAGCATGGGCTCTGGAATCTGAAGGACTTGGGTTTGACTCACAAATCGGCTCCTTACTATGACCTTGGGCAAGTTACTTAATGGTTCTAAGCCTGTTTTCTCTAAAATGAAGATCATGCTAGAACCTCCCTCAGACAGTTGTGGGAAAGAGTAAATAATGTAAGACGTGTGCTTATCACAAAGTCCAGACCCAGACAGGGTTACCTAGGATAGATTGACCCATCCTTCAAGCAGGATCAGAAATTCCCTGTTAGCTTTCTTCAATAACTCTTTAAAAGAAACTCCAGTTGGCTGGAGTAAAAGAAACAAGATGTTCTGGGAACACAGAAATCGAAATTAACCATTAGTGCATCTGACTCGTCAGGACCAGTGCTGAGAGTAGGGAGTGCCCAAAGAAGTCTAGGGCTCAGCTCAAAAATGCTTTTCCACATATTAAGAGATTCCTTTGGGATAAGTCAACAGATGTTTTAAAATGCAAATCTTTGGAGGTAGGAGGAGTAAAGTGATAGTGTTTCTTTTATCATCCTGTTATAAATTCTTTTAGTCAAATAATATCTTATTTGAGACTTGCATAGCAAGAAGAAGGAGGGGGATTTTCGTGCACTTAAGGGTAGGGAAGATCTAGGAGAGAGGGAATTAGGTGGAAGGTAGAATGCTTTTGGCCAGGATGGTGGAAGCCTGAGGGCTCTAGGTGCATGGGTGATGAGAGGCAGGGCATTCCAAAAGAGGGAAGAAGAGTCTGGAAAATGTGGGAGAGCTCCAAAATAAACTTCCTTTATTTTGCTATTTAGATTGAGATTAACTGCCTGATATCAATAAAAATCATCTCCCAGCTTGCCTTTGGCCCCCCTGGCATGGTGCTGGTGCCTGAGCTGGGATATTTGATCAGGGTCAACCTGTAATCCAGCACTGCCCTCTGGTTCCAAGTGTCCACAGGACTGCGCAGGCAGACACTTGTCCAGTAGGATGAGTCAGAATCCCCGGGAGCGCAGGGCTTGTTTTCTCCCTGAAACCTGCTTGCATTCATTATTTAAATTATACCTTTAAACGTCTTCTCTAAATATTTCAAGCTAGGAAGCTCAGGAATACATCTTCCCCACTGCTACTAAAAGGGATGGTTAGAATGAAACCTGAGGCTTATGGAAATGTCACTGTGTAACATGTATCCTAAGAGCTGTGCAATGCCCCCAGCTAACCATCCTTCAAGTAGGATCAGAAATTCAGTTCTCTTTGGAGCCTATTAACTCTTCAATCCCCTCTCTCCATCTAGTGCAATCCATCCCCGTGGCATTACATTTTAAGTGCAATTAACCATGGCGTCTGCACATGGTCTTGTGCTCAATGTTCTGAGAGAAGGAAGATGTGTCTTTTCTTTGTTTTGCCTCAGTAAACAGAAGGGATTTATAAAGTGTTAGGCTCCAACATGTCAGTGCATTCAGCAGCTGCAGCTGAGAGGGAGGTAGGTGGCAGAAAGCAGTACACGGGGGCAGAGATCCAGAGTTCTGAGTTTGAATCCCAGCTGTGTCCCCTGTCTGGACTTCAGTTTCCCGATCTACAAGTGAAGGAGTCAGATTCATTGTTCAGTGGCTCTAATCCTCTGAGTTGATGTGATCCAGTCATCCTTGATATAAAGGCGGTTTTTAGTTCAGCTCTAAATTAGCAGCCACAGCCCCTTCCTTCCGATCTCACTGCTGGCTCTAGGATATAACAAGCATTTGCTATGAAATCCCTCTCTTTCAGTCTCTATTTAGAAGCAGAAATCCCCCAATACTAGCTTATCAACTGCTCCTATCATCCCCAACATTTGGTTTCCTTTGCATTTTGCCACCCAGTGACCCAAATCTAAATAGGGGGAGGTTGCACGAAAAGAAAAAAGGCAGAAAGTTAAGTCAGAGCTGAACTGTAGATCAATGGCTGCAATTTTACCCCAAAGCAGGGCTGTGCTTCTGGAAGGACTAAGATTTATTGGTTTCAACACATGAAGACGTAAAATGTGCTGTTATCGCATCTCCCCAGAATGTGTACTGGCACCAGCCTGGGGAAACTGCATGAAATAGCAACTTCCTAGTTGCTTTGTCAGTCCTACTATCCATTTTCTGAGTCCAAATTCCAGTACATTACCCATGGATAGATGCTGTCTTGTTGGGGGTGAACCTTGAACTACTATGTATTATGACTGATATTAATATGGCTGATATTCTGGCTTAGATACGTATTTAAATGACGTGAAATCTCATGGTATTCAGAATTATGCATCTAAACACAATGTAAATTTCCATTTATGTATTCACTTAAGATACAGTTAGTAAGTACCTAGTAGGTGTGGTGTACTGCAAAATGATGAAGGCAGATGATGTGCTGGAAAGAATCTGGATTTTAGACTCAGAAAGATTTTGTGTGAGTTTTGCTGCTAGTGCTGACTAAGTTTACCTTGAGTGTGATATTCAGTTTCTCTGAGCTTCCACTTTCTCTTGGGAACAATAATATTGATCTCGCAAGATCTTTGTGCATATAAGTGTGAGTCTCAGGCACGTGTAGGTATTCAAAAATATTGTTTTATTAGTTTATATACTTAATAATAATTACAGCCCCCATTTTAAAGTTGGTAAAAGTACTTTCACATATAGCATAGTATTTTAATCCCATATCACCCTGTGAGGCTGGTAAGGCATTTTAGCTTCACTTAAGAGATAAGAAAATTGAGGTCCAGAGTGGTTGGGGTCAGACATTTCTTCAAACTGAGTCATAGACCCAAAGGTCTTCCTCAGAGGCAGCATATTTGCTAACAAAAGAAGTAAGAAGAGCTCGATTAATCCAAGAATGAACCTGCTGAATGGTCTGTCTCCTCTTGTAAGCTTGGAGGAAGATAGTTCTGACCTGTAAATGTACAACCACACCTCAATGGGGTTCCTGTTAATATAAAGGAATTTTGTCACAGGATTCTAGTATCTCATGTTCCCTCAACAGCCACACCACATTACCTTTCAGAAGAGAGTTTAGCACATCTGCTACTTAAAGAATTCTCTGATACTGAGGTGATCTGAGAAGCAATCAGCATAAACAAGTGTTTTCCAACCAGAACATCATGATTTTCCACACATCAATACGTCATTCCTAGTGGATCATGGCCAGGGCCTTGAATAGTGTGATTTCTGGAGCTATGAAAGCCCCCTAGTCCAAGAACTAATTCTCCTCTTATATAATTCTTTAAATTGCTCTACAGTCTTTTATTCTGCAATTAGAGATGAGACTTGAAATGCAAATATCTATAGGAATAGTAGCTAATTGACTTACATTTGTACTAAGGCAAGTGATACCAGATTCTTTCCAAAGGAAACGTTGCTAGAAGGAAGGGGAGTGACCAAAACCCCACTGGGGCATTGGGAGGGGGAGAGACCAGAAACTATGATGAGAAAGTCTAGCACAGAAAAGGGGGTGAGTGAAATCAAGGCTGAGATAACATTTTTACCCCTTGGATTGACTTGTTTTTTGATAACATCAATATTGGCTAAAGTGTGAGGTTCTCTCATGCTCTGTTGGTGGGAAAGGTGAATTAGTATGATGACTTTGGAGGATGAATTGGCAGTTTATTAAAACTAAATTTCACCTCTAGCAGTTGTAGAAAATGAAGACAATCAATATATACTGTTATGGAAAGATAGTTAATACATGTAAAATTTCAAAAAAATGATACCTCTTTCCCTTAAACCTTACTATATATTTATATATGTTCATATATGTGTGGAAATGCATAGAAAGATTCTGGAAGACATACTCAAAATGGATAAAGTGATAACCTCTAGGTCTGAGATTGGGAGGTAGTAGTTGAGGAGATTTTAAAACTGTAATGTTGGAATTTTCTTTTGGAATGTACTCATGTATTTAAAAAGAGAAAGAATGCGCTGTACATGTATTGATACCTAATTGACAGGTACTCTGAAAATCAACAGTGAATCACTGAATGTGAGAGCTTTAAGGGGTTCAAAAGATTTTAAGCACAAGCCACCTCTCTCTTCTTAAGCATGAAGAATTTGCTGACGGTCACATGCTTCTTAGTGCTTCAGATGGACTGCCATCCTTGGTCTCCTGACTTTGGCTCTAGCACTTCTACAATTACTAGCTTACTCTCAGGATGGCAGCACATCCTGGTCAATTTCCTTGCTCTGCGGATGTAAGGTGTTATTACTCTTATGAATGCGGGGTAAAGGGTTAAAGCAGGGACAACTTTTGGGACGGTGACTTCAAGGACAAAACGCTGATTTTACCTAGTTCACATCTTACTTTGGTTCTGGTTGGAAGAGTCTACTTTATATCTTCCTTTTACATTTTCAACTAGAAGAATAGGAACTACTGAGAAGTGTGGGACAACAAGGCAAGAGAATGGCTCTTAGATGTGATCTATGATTTTGCACTTTAATCATATAAGCCAAAGCTCTAATAGCAACAAAATGAAAATGGATTTGTGAAGACAATTTGTTAAATTTTGTTTAATTAGACAACTCAAGGCCATTCAATGTAGTGTAGTGGAAAATGCATTCCAGACAAGGAGATCTGGGTTATATCCCAGTTTGTCCCATAAAAGTTGTGTGAAAAATCTGAATATAGTATGAGAAGAATGGTAACTTCTTATCCAGGTTGCTGGTGAAAATAAATATGGTAAAATGTTTGACAATAGCTGTCACATTGATAAAAGTGCACGGTAAGTTCTTGTTGAATTGAGCTCTATTGTACTAGTCTTCTGTTCTCTTCTTTCAGGACTTTTGCAAATAAAAAACAAAGAGGAAGATGAGATGCAGAGGAGAAGATGTAACATGCTTCAGAGAACTGATCATAGAATTGTGGAACTGGTAGAAATTTGGATACATTTTTAGTGATCCCAACACTCGCATGTTACAAATAAGGAAATGGAAAGCCTGAGAGGTTAAACGACTTGCCTAAAGTCACTCAGCAGGAGAGGGCCAGGTCTCCACAGTTTCACTCAGTTGCTTTATTTTTCAGAAAGTTCATTAATGGTTTCTTTTGAAATAAGAATGCAGCCATTCTATCTGCTTCCTAGAGGATGCCAGAAAACAATCAACTGTGGACCACTATGTTAATGGCTGCTCAGTGAGTGAGAGGATTGTATTGTTTACCTCGACAATGTGCTATCAATTCCTCAACCATTTGTGAGGTCATCAAATTGACCTACTGCTGTTAATACCAGTGGGGGCTGGGGGTATACCCACCTCAAGGTTTCCTGGTGCAAAAATACGAGTGGAAGAAGAGTCAAAGACTTGGAAATGGGACCTTGGGCTGGTTAAGTGATGTCACTTAAGCTTATTCAACCATCAGAAAACTGTTCTTTGTCTTTCAAAAAAAATTTATTTCCCAATTAGTTTTTCTCAGTAGTGTTGCCAGATGTTCAGTAACTAGAATGACACTCCTGTATTTTAGCTGTCTGTCTGGTGAAATGAAAAAATAGAATAAGAAGAGAGCATGTGAACGTTTAAAAAATTATTTAGACTTTTTAAAAATTTGAACTAAAAGATATATGTATGATAACATTGCTATGTAGACAAATGTGGTACCTTTTATAAGATACTTCCTCAGGCCAACAAACTGGATGTTCACTATTTATACTGTATGCTAAATTTTAAATTAATATTTTCATAATTATTTCAGAAATGTGCATGATTCCTCCCTTAAATGCTGCTATAGAAAAAATTTTCAATTTTCAATGTATTGAAGCATGTGTGGACTGATTGTATGGAATGAATTCAAACTGAAAATTTTTTTCTTCAAAATTCCACGCAATTATTTAAAAATACTTATTTCTAAGAAGAATATAAAATAAATCAATAAATATAAAATATCAGCTGAAATAAGCAATAATTTTAAAATATTAAATCTTTATTCCCCAAGCCTATTTTTGAGGAGGACATCTGGAAATCCTATTCTTTAGCTTCAGTAGAGGCTCCTTCCAGCTTTTTTCCTCAGCTGTGCTAAGTAGAGAAAAGAGTCCTTGGAACCAGACCAACATGGTTTCTAATTCTTTCTCCACTACTTACTACCTGTGGAACCTGGGTCAAATTATTTTACTTCTCAACTTTCTCTTCAGAAACTGAAAATTATAATTCCTACCTCGAAGATTTTTTTGATGATTAAAGGAATAATTACTCCTTTACCATGTAGGTATACAAACCCCTATGAAAAGCACTTAGCACCATGCCTGACTTGGAAATGCGCTCAGGATTTGGAATACCATCCTCTTAGGTCAGTACAATGTTTCCTAATGAGTTTTCAAAAAAAACTCTCAAAAGGATTTCAGGGTCAAGTAAGTTTGGGAGGCTGCATATGTAGCTCCTCTCTTTGGTATGAGAAAATGCATATTAGCATTTTAAAGGTTCTAAGGAGGCTTAATCTGGTTTTTCCAATCTTATTTGAGCACGGATTCTTTAATCTCTAGAGAACATAAATTAATGGTTCTGGGGAACTCAGTTTGGGGAAAACTGGGCCAGAAAATGGGGAAGTATGGGTAATGGCTTTAAGGCTCCTGAGAACAAGGAAGAAGCTTAGAAAAAAAAATTAGGGACAGCTTGTGTAGCCATCCATTCCCGTTAGAGTTTCCTCCCTTTTTTCAATTAGAGTATGGGTCCCTTAGAGGAAGGCTTTCAGACTTTCCCATCAAAGTACCCCTAAAGCAACAGACGCTGAACACTTATATTATCATGAAAGCCCATGAGAATCTCCCATGTTACTCCATAAGATATCTGTTTGTTTAAATATAAAAATAAAAATTTTAATTATGGAGAAGTAAATGATTTAATACTTTCCTACACACACACGCACACACACATACACTATTTTTCTGATCAAATTTATGCTTGGAAGATGTGTCATATTTCATGCTTATTGGGTATATAAATGCCCACCCTCTGGTATAATATTGAGCAGCCATGGGAGGAGTACCTATACTCCAGTATGAGAAGCAAGGCCTTAAGTCAGCCAGTCTACAAATATTCACTGCTTTCTCTGGTCTGGGTACCGTTTTAGGAGCTGAGCAAGGAGGCAGAGACAGTTTGTGCCTTTAAGGAATTCTTACAATGTTGTATCCTGTGAACGTGTGTGGGGGTTTGTGTGCTGAACATGAGGAGGGAAGAAGTGAGACAGCCTATAAAACTCACCACAAAAAAAAAAAAAAAAGAAATGATAAATAAGATAACTTTTAGCATTAATTGATTCCAGAAGATACAACAGTGATAGAGTAACTGGTGGAAGCTACTTGAACCAGAGGGTTAGGGAGGTTCTTGGAGGATGAAACATTTAGGTTGAAACCCACTGATAAGAAGGATGCCATGCTAGGGTTTGACCAAAGAGCTTTCTAAGTTGAAGGCAGAACATCTGCAAAAGCCCAAGGATGGGAAGTGGCTTGGCATGTGTTTTAGTCTGGGTTTCTCACAGTAGACCCTGAAATAAGGACAGGGTACAGGTAGTTTATTTGGGAGGTCACCTCAGGAAGCACCAGAGAGGAAATGGAGAAAGTGGACAAGGAGAGAGAAAAACCAATAGAAGTCGTGTTAGGAGAGAGTTACTGCTATGAATAACAGAGGCTTATTTCCTCTGGGGCGGACCCTCTTAGGAAACCGTTTGGAACTTACCTCACAATCATCCTAACCAGATGGCTGGGAGGCTGGGCCCTGTGTCTGCCTTCTCCCCTACCCCAGGCTGAGTCTTATCCTCAGGGTGTTAACTCTCCTGTATTTTCAGGCTGTATCTGTGGAGGTCAGGCAAACTCCTGAAGAACTAAAGAAAGTCCTCAGGAGAATAAGAAGAAAAACACAGGTGCTAAAGATAGGAAACTGTCAGTATGCTGAAAACTCTTCAGGGGCAGGAGGATAACGGCAGGGCATCAACAGTGTCTGTGTTCCAAAGAATGTAACTCAAGGCTAACCTGGTTGGAAGCTAGTAGGGGGAACATGGAGGGAGATGAGTTCAGAAAGGTAGACAGAAGCCAGATGGGGTGTAACTTTGCCTGTTTTAAATCCATTTACAATGAGTAGCCATTGGGGGGTTTAAAGTGGAGAAATGATCTGATATGATCAAGCTTTAGAAAGGTAGCTATGATTTTTTGAGGAAGATGGCCTGTAAGGAGGCAAGGCAAGAGGCAGGAAGATGGATTAGGAGACTATTGCAGTAGTCCAGGCAAGAGATCATAGTCAGGGCCAGCCCTGTGGCTTGGTGGTTAAGTGCGTGCGCTGCGATGCTGGTGGCCCGGGTTCGGATCCCGGGTGCGCATCGAGGCACCACTTCTCCGTTCATCCTGAGGCCGAGTCCCGCATACAGCAACTAGAAGGATGTGCAGCTACGACATACAACTATCCACTGGGGCTTTGGGGGGAAAAATAAAATAAATAAAATCTTTAAAAAAAAAAAAAGAGATCATAGCAGTATTTGACAAAATTAATTTCTTCCTTTTGAAACACTTTCTTGCTGTTTTCCTACCTCTTTGGGACTGTTATCCATTTCCTTTCTTGGAATGCTCCATGGCTCAGTTCCGGGATATTTTCTCTATCTCTGCATTCTCCCTAGGCCATCTCATATAGTCTTATGGCTTTAAATACCACTGGCACCCATATGTCTTTCAAATGTATGTCTCTAACCCGGCCTCTCTCTTCAACTCAAGTCATTTACGTCACCACCAACTTCATTGCCATTTAGGAGTCTGACTGACCTCTCAAAACTGACATGTCAAAAACTGAGCCCTGATTCCCCTCACCCCCACAAATGGTGGTAGAGATTAAAGTTGTAGTAGTGGAGGTGGTGAAAGTGGTTGGTTCATGAAACATTTTGGAGCTGGAGCGAACAAGTCTTAATGAACAATTAGTTATGAGGACTAGGAAGAATCTAAGACGGCAATTTAATTTTGACCTCATCAACTGGGTAGTCGATGGTGCTATTTACTGAAATGGGGAGGAGTAGATTTGGCAGAGAAAATCAATGGTTCTCTTTTGACTATGTTAAGTTTGAGATGCCTGTTAGGCAACCAAAGAGGGGGTGTGAGGTATTTGAGTGTTCCATCTAAAGGAGAGATTCCCTCATCTATATCTATATTAAAAAAAGCCAAATGAGGATTTTACAGGTGTAACCCAAATAAAAGTTCTCTTTTTCTCTCTGTATATTGGGACCTCGGAGTTGAAGAACAATTGTCTAACCATTAAAAACACTTGGGAAAGAGCAGGGGATGATGTGGGCTGATAAACACTTCTCTGCAATATATGCTAAAATAGTTATAGGCAGGTTAGCAACTGAAAAGGTTAGGCCATCATTACCAAATAGATTTTGGTATAAAAAAAATCTATTATACCCAAGTCAGTCCTTTTTAAATCCTTTGCTTGAATCCCTCCAAAGACTTCCCATTTCATTTAGAATAAGTGTCCTGACCACGTCTGATCTGATTGCCTCTAATCGTGGCCCCTGCCCACCTATTCCCCTCTTCTCCTAACAAAGCCCCCTTGCGCACTCAGCTCCCCCCCACAAAGGCCTCTTGACTCTGCCTTTGCGCTTGTTCCCTCCATCTGCCTGGAACCTTCTTCTTCCCAGATATGTGTGTGGCTTTTTCCCTAGCCTCATTGTGGTCTTTCTTGCTCAAATGTTTCCTCTACAGGAGACTCTCCCTAGACCATCCTCTGTGAACTATCAGACTCTGTTGTTGTTGATCTCTTTATTCTGTTTATTCTTCTTCTATAATTTTTATCACTACTTGAGCTTAGTTTATATGTTTATTTTCTTATTATCTGGCGTTCTCTTATTAGTATGTAGGCATTAATAGGCCAGGAGCTTTACTTGGTCTGTTTTGTTTAATGCTGCATCCCCAGATGGTACAACATTGCTTGGCACATAAGAGGTGCTTGGTAAGAATTTAACTGGATAAATGAACAAATTATTCTTTTTAAAATTTATGTCATCAAATGTTTCTATTGTGGCTATAGAATATTATAGAATGCCATATAAGAAATATTGGATGGGCGGGAGAAACCTGTTGTCATAGGAAATCTCAGAGACAACAGTCTCAGAGCCTAGGTTCTAAAGTCTAGGTGTGCAGGCCCTACAATGAGCGTCAAGGAAATCTCTCAAAATTCAGCGGGTCCTTACCAACTATTCAGGGAAAGAGCTCCATTGTCTGATCCAGGGGAAGGCATTGTGGAAGGAGGAAGTTAGAATGGCAATAATCATATTGTGTCATATGGGTCTCAGGCAAAGTAGAACAATCAAGGACATAATGATCAGAAGTAGGGTATATATGAGATGAGCGTTTCTCAAATGTTGTTGTACATTAGAATCAACTGGGGGGCTTTTAAAACTCTCCTTGATGAGGTTGCACCCCATACCAGTAAAGTCAGAATATCTGGGGATGGGACCCAGGTATCAGTGAACGATTGCAAGGTGAAGACAAGTTTGAGAATCAGTGTACTAGACATTGCTATTCAAAGTGTGGCCCCCAGACTGGCAGCTCTGGCATTACCATGCATACCTACCAATCAGAATCTGCATTTTAACAAGATCAGGGTGATTTGTATGCACACTGAAATTTAAGAAGTGCTAATATACACTACAAGGTCAGAGCTAGGCAGGAGATATGGTCATTAATCTTCAATTCCCTGAGGAGAATTAGAGGACCATAAATCCACCATGTTCACTATGCTTTCTGATTTAGGTCAGAGTTAGATCCAGAGCCTGGGAGTGGTGGTGGGCATAGGGGGCATTCAAATGGAGGACAAATGGCCTTAGCTCTTGGGGGAGCTCAGTTAACGGAATAGGGAACCAGGCAGGCTTTAGATCCAACGTGTGACAACTGGTAGGAGATGGGATTGGAAAGGTAGGTTGGTTCCAGACCAGAAATGAGCCACAGATGGTGAGGGTGTTGGAGCAGGTGAGTGACATGATTAAATCTATATTTGGCGCTCAGATTTACCATGTAGAAATTCCTGATGCATTCTTGAAAAAAACAGTAATGAGGGTAGTATAATAAGTGGTAATTTTTTTCACTCTTCTTCAATATTAATGTATGTCTACAAGTTTCAAAATTAGGTTGTGTAGCTTATTATTTTAACCATCCAAATATTAAAAATATCCCCTAAAAGTAGGAGAACATGTAGAAGCCAACAATAGATTAGAAATTGTTTTGCTTGGTTAGCTTTGTTAAGATTCTGTGAAATTCTTTTCTTCAGAAATGTAACTTTTTATTTCCATATCAATAGCATAGTTGACATGTTTTTTTTTGCCACTTCATATAACTGCTGTTACAATTGCAAACTTTCAAGTTGTAAAACATTTTACATATTTTAAGAAAGTATTAGTATATTCAAAAATTCCTCTAGGCTGCTAATCAAGTCGGATATATACCTTCACATTCATGCCACCTCATTTTAAATTCATGTGCTGGTTTCATTGTGAAGAGTTAGAAAAATGTAGGAAAACTAAGAAGTAAAAGAAACTTGAGGATCCTCCAAGGAATCCGATTTGTGATGGAAATGGCCCCTTTTCCTATTACAAAGGATTCTATCATATGTATTCTACCACTTTAAAAATTGCAATTGGGCTCTGATCTACTAAATGATAATTTCTGTGAGGTAGGGTCAGATTCCAGGGCTTACCCCTGGTTTTGGCAGGGAATAGGTGCTCAGTAAGTATGTGTTGAAAAAATAAATGAATAATCATCAGCTTTTAGTCTGGGAGGCGTCTGGCTTGTCACTGTCCCTTTCTCTGGAGGGAGGTTGCCCTGGCCTGATGGGAGCTACCTTTCCTGGAGAAAGCTAGGAGGTTAGACTTGTGAAACCACAGTTTTGCCTTGCTTTCCCTCCACTGCCTTACCCTGTTCATCTCCCTGCCTCTTAGAGTCTCCTGAAAACACTCAATATATCACTTGTGCAAGAACTCCTATCTCAGACTCTGCTTCTAGGAAGTCTGACCTAAGACAATATATTTGTATGTAGGATTATTATGTATTATATATGTCTGTATGTATATGTACACATATATGTGTGTGTATACACACACAAAACTTTCCAAAATTTTTATCCTGTTCTACATTAAGAAGTAAATTTATATAAGTAAATATATATATGTATACCTACACACACGCATGTATGCATTCATTTAA
Source organism: Ceratotherium simum simum (assembly GCF_057802395.1). Taxonomy (NCBI): domain Eukaryota; kingdom Metazoa; phylum Chordata; class Mammalia; order Perissodactyla; family Rhinocerotidae; genus Ceratotherium; species Ceratotherium simum. The sequence continues at coordinate 81,621,148 of NC_141901.1, forward strand.
CAATGAATGTTTAACTATTTCCAATTATGTGCCAAGCACTGTTCTCTGTTGTATTTGATGGAGAAATAACAGTGAATACGAAGTTTACATTCATAATACAAAACTTAACTTTACCACGTGTTATGCAGGCTATGTTGTATTCTAATATTTTCTTTTATAATTGATTGTATTCTATTCCTTTTTTTAAAAAAATGCTGTTCATGACCCACTAAATTGATTTAACAATGTGCTTAAGAGTTGTAACCGTAAGTTTGAAAATGTTGCTTTAGTAGTGTCAGATCCGATTTTAAAAGGTATAAGGATGTTTTTGTTAACACCTTCAGGCATTCAGTATGATATATATTTAATACCAAGGAAAAACATATATTACTGGTATATGCATGGCATTATTATATTCTTCCTTGAAGATTTATATGATTCAACCTTTATTTTTATTAGTATTTCTTTTCAAAATACCCTTTTCATCTTCTTCAACTAGAAGTCAATAAATGAAGCTTTTGCCCTATGTCTAAACTGTCAAGGTCTCTATGAGAAAATGTGCTTTAAAGAAGTAGGAGTTAATGGTCACTCTTGCACTATAAATTCTATTGGCAGATATGCTACTATCTGGTAGATATAAGGATGACTTTCTCCTTGAAAACTCTAATGAGACTTGGGAATAATATACAATCTGTGATTCAGGTACTATCTTCTAAATGTAAGAGCTTTTAAACAATCTTAAAACCTTATCTAAAACAAATTACATTATTTCTTGTTATTTCTTAGAGAAGTAAAGATATCTAATATAGGTCATAAATATCTGGGAAGTAAAAGAACGTTAGTTTTTGAGCCTAAAAAAATTCATTTCCTTTTGAAAAGAAGTTGTGACATATGTTTGCCATTTGATTGATTTAGAAGTGAGGAAGTACTGTTTTCTACAGTATTCTTCTTGGAGAGGGGCTTGGAAAGGCCAGGGCTGAAGCAGTCGTGAATGACGGAAAGAAAGCATTCTGCTAAGCATGACCTGGATTTAAATACTAATTCTAATGAAAAAATAGGTGGCACAGGTCTCGCTTTGGAAGTTTAGTTGCTTTATCTGTAAAATGGGATACTAGTCTTAACTTCACAGGGTTGTTGGGAGAAAAAAATATGATAATATATTGAATGTCTGGCTCATTATCACTCAGTAGACACTCAGTAAATGTTGACCTACGTTAATTAAGATTCATCAAGAGAGGACATTTAGCTAGCCTGGTGAAAGAAGTGATAGAAACCATAAGAAAATTCTCTGATTGTTTAATACACCCATTGAGACTTATACATCCAAACAACAGCTCTGAGAGGCCACATGCAGAGCCCAGTGATGATGTCCTCACTCCGAACATCTTCAAAACTCCACTTTGGGACTTGCCCTCAGAATAAATCTTATTTTATAGTCACATTTTATGATTGATATGATTCAGTATTTACCCAGCTGGATCTCTACCTTTCTCATCAGCCTTAGATCTCCATGACTTTTGGTGGTTCTGAAAGTCCAACTCAACCTTAAAAGGTTAAGTTATTAAAAAAATGCAATGCAGGACCTGAAGGTAACATCAAAAGAGTAACTCCAAAAATGCTGTGATTCACCATAACTAATATGATTGTTAGGCTATCAGCTTGGCTTACCAAGAAGGCAAGATGATACAAACTACTGACGGTGATCCTCGTCAACTAGCCGAGGATGGCTCCCAGCTGCTCAGGATCAAACCACAGCTGCAGGCCAGGGTCAGGCTATGGAATCTTGTGATGCACTGAGGCCCAGAGCTTGAAACTTGAAGCTTGGGAGCTTGTGAAAATCTAGAGCTTCAAGGATCTCTCAAGTCTCCATGCTCAGAATCTGTCTTAGCTGAGATATGGCTGGTCTTATAGTTCTGGTCAAGTTCAAACTCTCTGTCTTACAGTTTTAAATATGTTCTTGCTTCTCAGAGTCTGCTTTTACTCAGAATAAGACAGTTCCTCATGATCACAGGAAAAGTTATTTAACCTTTCTGAGCCTCAGATTCCTCATATGGAAGTAGTAATAGTACATTCCAGTAGGGTTGTTGTGATTATGTAAGATAATGAAAATAAAATGCTTAATGGGGCACCGGCACATAATAAACTCTCAATATATTATAGCCATTATTATTCACAGCAGTTGAATACAGCCCAATTTACTTCTGTGCCCAGCTCAATGCCCAGGAAACTCAGCTCAATTAGAAGCCTATCTCTCTTGGATTTACCCAAAAGAGAATGTTAGACAACTATTACTGGTGTAGGGAACCTTTTATAGAGTGTCTGGAGTTCAGATTATGGGTGAAGAGAAAGCCGTTAAGGGCACCAAGCTGGTTGAATATAATTGGATATATACACTCAAGTATTTTTTTTTTAAACAGTCATGTGCCTTTATAGTCATATTTGCTATGGATATATGGATTCAGTTTTCATGACTTCTGAACACATTACCATTTCTAGAAAAATAATAATAATACTGGTAAGAATAACAGCTAACATTTACTGCCAATTATTAAGGGTACTACAAAAACCCTTTGACGTGGGATGTGTGTCTGGTTTGGCATCATTATAATGAATAAAATACCAAAGCAGAAAGAGCAGAGCAATCCCCTTCCCCATCTTTAACTCGGCTCTTCCTGCATACCCCTCCACCCATGCCCTTCACCGTTCTGGTGCTCATGAGTGTGGAAGGCATCATTAAACTGTATAACTGCCAATTTTCTCTTCCTGCTGGTAAAGTATAGGTACAAATGCTTTCATTTGCACACCAGAAAATATTTATTAAATGCCTGCTCTGAGGCACTGGTCAAAGGAGTGAAGGAGAGCATTCCTTGTGGACCATCTATCTAGTCCAGAGGCCTTGGAATGTCTCACAGGTCCACTCCTCTGACCAGTTCACTCTATTAGAGTTAAAGAATATTTTCAACTAAATTTTCCGTGTGTCAATTTTTACATGTTTCAAATGATGATAACATTTGTCCTATTTTATAGCTTATATGAAAGTGTAGCTGGTCATTAAAGCAATAGTTCACTGGCTGGTAGCAACACTACCACCTTGGTCTTTGGTGTTGGTTGGTCTTTGGTATTTACCAGTGAAGAGGTGGAAAACAGTGGAGCACTCCCAGTATGTAACCGCTAGAAAGCCCCCCATCTCTGATGGGGCTTTGTGGCAGAATGTTGAAGCCACTGTATTTTGGGTCTCAAGTTCCTGCAGCCTAACCCAATTTCCAATCATTCAAGGGGTGTGTCACTTGGGATTGTTATTGTGTCATAGTGGAAAAAATATAGCTGAGATTGCTGCAGGCTAGTCACTCTTCAAAGGCAAATGAAAGAACGAAAATTTCTCTCTGACAGCTTTTTAAACAAAGAACTTTTAACTATATATAGTCCACACTTCAACATGTCCAAGGCAGACACCATTCTGTTTAAGTATGATTTGCTCTTAAAATGGTTACTGCCAATAGGAAGTTATGGTTGCTGGTGGAGTGTGTGTTTTAATACAGGCTGTTTGATGTTGGTTGTTGTTGTTTTTCCACTTTTAGTTAACAGCACCTGAAAGAATGCAACTATAACATGAAGAAAGGATAAAATTTTAATACTTTGTTGAAGCACACTGGGAATGTTCCTTTTGAAGGGGTAAGACAGCTGAAGAATTGGCTTTTTCTAAAGAATAAAATGAGGCTCAACTCTCACGGCATAGATTTGGCAGCTCTGTAGTTTCTTTCCGTAAGTAAAATACCATTGATAGGTGCTCCAGTCCTTAGAGACTGGCGAAAACTGACAGCTTTACAGAAATGATAGAGTTTCTGACGTAACTATCCTTTATTCATTAATGCTAAGAAGGAAAACACTTGAAATAACCAGGAAGAAAAATACCTATTTTCCTGATCACCCAACATGTCAATTATGTCTCTCTTCTTGATTGTCAAATATTCTCTAACCAAAATCTATTTTTACAAATAGGGGCAAGGTAATTTAGAGGAGAGAGTAAGGGAGGAGTGGAGACGGGGAGGAGGGAGAAATGGAGGAAGGAAGGGAGAGCAGGAGAATGTGATGTGTCTCCCACCAGTATTTCTATGCTCTTTACATTGTCATTAGTTTTTCTCCTGATAAGCATTCTGCCTCATTCAGGCAATATATTACACTGAAGAATCTTTTTCATTTAACTCTCTCGTGTCTCAGTTTCTTTATCCTTTAAATGATGATAATGCTTTTCTGTTTCATAGTAAAGGTATTAGGATTAATAATATATTATTGATAAAAATATTTTGAACTCCCCAGAAAGATGCAATACAAAGTATTCCTATTGTCGTTATCATCACCAAAGATACTCTGTACTTTCCTCTTATTGCTTCTTAGCTTCCCGGCGTCTTGCCAAAGCAGTAGCTTAATGATGGATGTAAAATAATAGAGCTCAAAGATTGTTGAATTCAGCTTTTTCTTTTACACAGAATTGGATAGTGGGGCTTAGAGACAATCAATGACTTTTGGGGGTTACCATACTTCCCTGCTCAGTTTCCTCAACTATCAGTGATTTTCAAGACTACGCTGCCAATTCTTCTCTCTATATGCTTATTTTCTTAGTGAGTTGAACTACAATCTCTATCTTAAAGCTTCTAAAATTGGCATCTCTATCTCTGACAGATGTGTTCCTCAAACTCATACTTCTATTTGTTTTCAGACCTTTAACAATTAGATAACAGTATTAGTTTTCTAGAGCTGCCATAATAAATATCACAAATTACAAGGCTTAAAACAACAGAAATTTATTCTCTCACAGTTCTGTATGCTAGAAGTCTGAAGTCAAGGTGTCAGTAGGGCCTTATTTCCTCTGAAGTCTCTGGGAAAGAATCTTTCCTTGCCTCTTCCTGACTTCTGGTTGTTGCCAGGTATCCTTGGTGTTCCTTGGCTCGCAGCTGTGTCACTCCAATTTTTGACTCCGTCATCACATGGCCTACTTCCCTGTGTGTATCTCCATGTCTCCAAATCTCTCTCCCCTTAGAAAGACCTCTGTCATTGGATTTAGGCCCACCTTAATCCAATATGATCTCATCTTAATTTGATTACATCTGCCAAGTCCCTATTTCCAAATAAGGTCACATTCGTCACATTCACAGGTACCTGGGGTTAGGACCTCAACATATCTTTTTGGGGGACACAATTCAACCCACAACAAGAACCTACTCTTACATCACAATCAAGATGGCCAAAATCACCTCATCACAGTCTTGAAATTGACTTCATTTCTGTCAATAACATCACTAACTTTGAGGTGTTCCAGGTTAGGAAACAGACTTCTACCACACTGATGCTCTAGATTCAATTTATCATGGAGTGCTATTGTTTCTTCTTTTGAAATCTCCAGCAACTTCTCTTAATGTCCACTGCCACTGTGTCTGTCTGGATCAGGCCTTTAATTCCAGGTTAGTCTTGTTGATTCTAGTCGCTCCTTTATATGGTCGCTTGCTGCTCAGAGTGTGGTCCAAGGACTAGAAGCATCAGTATCAGCCCCAAGCTTGGTAGAAATAAAGAATTTTGGCCCTACCCAGGCTTGATTCTGATTCTGAATTAGAATCTGCATTTTAATAAGATCACCAGGTGATTCTCATTAAAGTTTGAAAACCCTGATGTGGTTAAGAGCAAAATTGATGCCCATTTAATGTTTCCCTAACTTGTCAGAAAATTTTAAAAAGTCTCTTCAAATTCTAGCTCTATCCAGATTAAATGATTTAATAAATTAAGTCAAATATGTAAAATGGGATACTATATGAGACATTATAAAACTAATAATGATGTCAAAGATAGTTAACTTGGAGAAACATGCATGGTATATTGTTAATTAAAAAATGCTAATTCTAAAGGACACATGGTGCCCTGTCTTGAGTATGTATACATATAAAAAGACCAGTGGAATATTGGACAATATTATTGGACAATAATAAAATATTAACAACATTTTTCATGCTGTTGTTTGGGATGACTCCTCTCCTGTTACTTCCTGCAGTGAACATATATTAGTTCTGTAACAAGGAGAAAAAAAGTTATCATTAAAAAATCCTATCTAAGTCCGGCCCCGTGGCTTAGCGGTTAAGTGTGCGCACTCTGCTACTGGGAGCCCGGGTTCGGATCCCGGGCGCGCACCGACGCACCGCTTCTCCGGCCATGCTGAGACTGCGTCCCACATACAGCAACTAGAAGGATGTGCAACTCTGACATACAACTATCTACTGGGGCTTTGGGAGAAAAGAGGAGGATTGGCAATAGATGTTAGCTCAGAGCCGGTCTTCCTCAGCAAAAAGAGGAGGATTAGCACGGATGTTAGCTCAGGGCTGATCTTCCTCACAAAAAAAATAAAAATAAAAAAAATAAAAAAATCCTATCTATCTAAATTTATGTCCCTTTTTTTAGATAATTGTTTGCTGTATTGGGAATGAGATGGGATTTAAAATGGTACTTGAAAAGGAAAAAGCTTTCGACCTCTGGTAGAACCACTCATTCTTGCAAGTCACCAAAGGAAAATGTAAATGCACGATAAACTACAACTAGTTGCAGAGGAGGAAGTGAGGGAATCAAGCTATGTCTCTGATCCAGAGATTTTGTCTCTCCATTTTGTTTAGGCTAAAGTCAATTATTAATTTCCTATTGCTGCATAACAAATTACCCCAAACTTTCAGGCTTAACACAGTACAGACATCTATTATCTCAGGTGTCTGTAGATTATCTATAGATTAAGAGTCCAGGCATGGCTTATTGGGGTCCTCTTCTTAGGGTCTCATGAGGCTGTGATCTGGGTGTTGGCTAGGCTGGGTTCTCATCTGGAGGCTCAAATAAAGAAGAATCCACTTCCAAGCTCACTTAGGTTGTTGGAAAAATTCATTTCCTAGCAGCTGTATGACTGAGGGCCCTGGTTTCTCACTAGCTGTCAGCTGGGTGCCCTCAGGCCTTAGATGGCACCTGCGGTTCCCTGCCACATGGCTCTTTCCATAGGGAGCTCACTCCATAGCCATTTTTTTTTTTTAAAGATTTTTTTATTTATTTTATTTTTTCCCCCCAAAGCCCCAGTGGATAGTTGTATGTCGTAGCTGCACATCCTTCTAGTTGCTGTATGCGGGACTCGGCCTCAGGATGAACGGAGAAGTGGTGCCTCGATGCGCACCCGGGATCCGAACCCGGGCCACCAGCATCGCAGCGCGCGCACTTAACCACCAAGCCACAGGGCCGGCCCTCCATAGCCATTTGCTTCTTCAAGGCTGGTAGGAAAATCTTTTTCCAGTCTGCTAAGACAGAATCTTAGATAGCAGTGACATGCGATCAAGTTTACGTATTCTCTTGGCTGGAAGGAAGTCAGAGTCTTGCCCACACTCAAGGGCAGAGACAGGTCATAACACCAGAGCATGGAGATCATGGGACCGTCTCAGAATTCTGCCTGCCATATGAACTGAAGTACATTAAGAAGTCTCCAAGAAACAGTCAGAAAGAGCAGGAAAGATGGAACTTCACCCCAAAGCCCAATCCCCTCCCTCCTCAGGCCTTTGTAGGTAGGGGCTGCTCTCCTAGGTATCCAGAGAGAGGAAAGCTCTTCAGCCTTCAGATAGCAGGGATACCTACAAAAGGACACAGCCACATATACAACAAAATTACCAGGGTATAGGGAAAAAAGACACATAACACCCTGCCCCACTCCTTTGGAGATTCTGATGTAAAAGTCTGAAGTATAACCTTGGTATTTCCATTTTTTCGGAGTTCCATAGTTGATTCTGGTGAGCTTCTCTGTATTTCTTAACATGTGGAAGGCCTTTACCTTTCTTTTTTTTTAATAATTTTATTTATTTATTTTTTTTCCCCAAAACCCCAGTAGATAGTTGTACGTCATAGTTGCACATCCTTCTAGTTGCTGTATGTGGGACGTGGCCTCAGCATGGCCAGAGAAGTGGTGCATCGGTGCGCGCCTGGGATCCGAACCCAGGCCACCAGCAGCGGAGCACGTGCACTTAACCGCTAAGCCACGGGGCCGGCCCAGGCCTTTACCTTTCCATGTACAGATTTAAAGCCTGTACAAGTTTTGCTCTGTTTCCAGGTTCTCGAAGCCTTTTCTTATTATTCCAGTGCATGCTAATCTCTCCATACTCTGAACTTAGATATTTGAACATCAACTTATAAATATTATCGCACATTACTGAGCTTTTTAGTTCTCTTTCATATCTTTTGGATTTTTCTCCTCAACTGAAGTTTTCCTTCTTCAAGGAAAGAGTTCTTATCTCATATTAATATAAAGTAGGTTTCTGGGTATATCACAAGCATGTAATTTGTTTCATTAATTGGTTAAACTCAGAAAGCAGAGACAGAGCACAGGTACTTCATTTCCATAGTGGTACGTAACTTGGATTCAGAAAACTATTGTTTCAGAGGAGAATTAGACTAGTCTAGGGAGGCAGTATGTTATAGTGGAGCATTCCCTAACTTTAGATATTCACGTATAAACTGCTTAATTTTTTTGCCATATTTGTATAGTTCTTATACTACAATTTACATAATATATATATTTTAAATTGAATCTGACTTGACCTCAATCTAAACAATAGTATCTATGAAACCATGCACTTCATATGCTAGTTACACATTTTACATTTTTCAATTTCACATGAAAATACATGATATTGAAATAAAGTATTGTCCATGTACCACCTGCAGTTACTTCCGGTGCCACCAATAGTGCTTATACAACTTGTTAGGAATTACTTGCACAGTGCGAAACATTTGTAGTCTCAGAATCTGGCTTTATCTCTTTCGGACTGTGGCTCTCTAAGTCCTAAAATATAGAATAAGGATAATAATAGTAACAACTAATGTTTATTATTAAGTACTATATACCTGGTAAAGTTCTAAGTGTTTTATATGTACTCCTTTATTAAATCTTCAAAGCAATTCTATTATCCCTGTTTTTCAGATAAGGAAACTAAGGCACAGAGAAGTTAGGTAACTAACTTGCTCAAGGTCACACACCTTGTAAGCCAGGATCAGGGATTTGCACCCAGACAGTCTCACTCCAGAGTCTGCTCCCTTAACTAATTCATACACTGCTTCCCTGGTTTAATTTGGTATTATGAAGATTAAATGCAAAACATAACACAACACACACACACCCACACACACACACACACCCGTTACCTAGCACCAGAACTAATTTATAGAAAGAATTCGAAACAGTTTAATAATCTTTCTAGAAGATATATTGATATATTTTATCCTTCCATAGGACTCACAAAATGGTATTCTATCAATCTTTAAATCTCAGACTGGATAAGTCTGATGCTTTCTCATTGAGGCAACTAAGAAAACTTCAGACAACTTTCCAATGGGGTTAGAGAGCAGAAGTGCATCTGATTTGAGGAATTTTACATTGATCCCTGACACAACAAAAGTGGCTTAAATTGACCTTCCTGCAAGTTTGCAGGTCAGGAAGACCAATTAGTTGCTATGGTGTCAATAAGTGCAAATTGCTTTAGATTGTTGGTGAATAGGGAAATCTCCACTGGGTCAGTGCCCAGGGCAATGAGGTACTAAAGGCACTGCAGGTGGTTTGAAGGCAGACATTAAAAAAAAATCCACAACTGTGCTGGGCTTTGGCAGTCCACTCACAGATGATGATGTGTTCAGGCTGCTTCTTCAGCCTGTGCACACAAATCAAGGTGCTGATCTCAGCGTATACATTGCATGTAGTGTAGATTAATTTTATTTTAGGTGTTATATTCTCTTTAGACATGGTACAGCAATTGAGATTAGACAGAATTGCTTATTTTGTGGAAATTTGGTTATCAGTAAAACATCAAGATATGACTAATTAATGATCTTTCCCCCCAAGCAGTCTTTATTTTAAAGAACTTCATTTACAGTTAACAGGAAAGAAAATATATAAATAAAAGTCTGAGTTGAAATGTGGAAACCAAATGTTCAACCTTTTTAAAAAACCAATTCAAAATTCAACCTAGACACGCCATTGTGTTACAGTAACAGCTAAAAAAAAACCAACTCCAAATTAATGATGCGTGTATTGTCACAATAAACAGAGTTAACTGAAATAATTAAAAGTATTTTTATTCAGTTAATAAGATAAAGTGTCACAGTTGAGAATGATTACCGTAAACTTCTGTGGGTAGCGTAGAGCAGAACACCTTGTCTTTGTAAAAACGTAACTATATCCAACAATTGTAACATGTTTTATTCATATGGTGTTTATGTCTGGATATGTCCAAGCTATTTGCTAGGTGAACAGTCACACTTGATAGATCCAGGAGGGAATTTCTTGGTACAATGAACAAAAAGAGCTATTTTGTTCTTGTGCTCCAACCTCAGACCAAGGGAAAAAAAACTGTCATAAAAATATGGTCACCTTTCTGCCTTTAAAACTGTGCTGGTACCTGGGGAAGGATTCTCGCAATGTAAAAAAAATGGTGACATTACATGGGAAACTTTCTGTTCTTCCCCTTGTAATAGTCAATCTTGTTTAGACAGTAGCCTCTGTGTGGGCTGGGAACAGTGCATCATAAGTGATGGCTAGGGATTCAGGGACAAGGGCTCACAGAACTATTATATGATGACCAAGAACTGATTTTTCTACTAAAACTTTACTATTTAAGCTTTGTTTCCAGATGCTTCGATATAGTCAAATATCTATGTCAAGTACCACAATCCAAACTACCTATGATAAAAATAAATCACTTAATATACCTATTTACTGCTCTTTTCCTCTTCCTGCCTTCCCTTTGCTCAAAGACAAAGATATAGTCTTTATAATTGGACAGGAAAACAAGCAACATGGCCTTTAACAATACAGCTTTTTGTTACATAGCTGTAAAGATTCAGCAATTGAAAATTAAAAAGGGCTGTGTCCAAGGGGAAGGTCCATAACCAGCTGAGGTTATGCCCTGGGGTGTTGCTCCTTCCACATTTCAAGGGTAACATTAGGTCACCATCAGAAAATAAGAGTGGGTGGAATCTTTTTTGTTGTTCATTTTAGCTCCAATGACCCTGGCAAAGGGTTACTTACTGAAGTGTGTTTGTTTGTGGAGGTAACTCCATGGGGAATATTTCAGATTATGCTACAGGAATAGTGCTTGCAATGAAAAATGCCATTTAAAGAAACATTGACATAGCATCTGAGCTCTGCCACCTTCCTGGTATAACAAGAAGCCAAGTTTGTTCTTGAAAAGGAAATGTTCTTTGTGTGGACTGTGTGCCCCGCATCAATGACATGATTGTAAATCCATGGCTGTTCACATCCCAGATGGAGATCAAGAACTCAAAAGCAAAACAGGAAATGAAAAAGTAAGGTTATTACCAAAAGCCAGGAAAGAAAGCTGCTCTGCTGGCAATTTGGGACATTTGCAATGGATAACCCAAGTGAAGGACCCTGTGAATGGTGTTGCCTGCTATCCGTCCAACAGCCACGTAGACTGATGTTCAACGAACTTGCCCACGGAAGTGAGTGCCTGAGCTCTTTAAAAACTAGAATTGGATCCTAATGACGAGGCAGCCTCAGGCAGAAAGTGAGAGGGCTCACAGTGCTGAAGACTTGGAATTAGTAGCTTTATGAAATTGAGCACTTTAGGCAAACTGGTCTTAAGGAGTGAACAACTAGAAAAGTACAATTTCTCTGAAAACTAATCTAGTCTCACTGAGCTGAATGTGAAGGGACCAGACCTGAAAAGAGAAATTGAGCCCAAATGGGTAACCAGTGACCAGAAATAGCCAGACTTTTCAAAATTCCAAATGTAGTAGGTGACCTCAGATGATTAGACCTGCCTCTTGTTTAGGGCAACTGAGGGCCGCTTCCCTGTGCCCTGTGCTTGCTGTCCGATGGAAGCGAGAGGGGTAAGCATCATACCTTATTCCTCTTTTCTGAACACCATTAAAATTCAGTTCCAAAAGTTTCTGTCAGGGAGCCTGTGGTAGTTGTCAATAGTATGGCTTCCTCAGACATTTGAAGATTTGGGGTAGGCCTTGCACTGGTTGAAATGCCCCGTCTCCGAACACGTTTCGGGATGACTTTCTAGGTGACTATGTGCCAGTTAATAAGGCAGACTCTGTTTCAGGCCTTGACACTGGGTGGAAGTGGGGAAGTGTGACAAGGCATGGGTCTCGTAGGATGATTGGTATATGCAATCTGATGCTGTCTGCTTTAAAACTCCCAGCTTAATCAGGAGAAGACAAGTCTATAATAGAACCACTCTCTGAGATGCCATTTTGGATACGGGAAAAAAATTCAAGTGCCAGAAAACATAAGCTCTGGATTACTTCCCCCTCGTCATTCCTCCCAACTAGATTTTAGCTTTCTGAAGATAGAGACCAACTATTCTTCATTTTTCAATGTTGATTTTTCAATTTTTTGTGGTCCCTAGAGCAGTGCGTATCACTTAGATGGGGCCTCAAAAAATGTTTGTTGAAGGGAAGAATGGAAAGGCAAAATCTAGGAACCAAGGTAAGAATGGTCTGCAGTATTTTGTGTTTATGTTTACTGCTTTTTGATTTACTGATATCTGTTGTTAGAGTTGCCTCCTACAACGGGGACAGCCTCTCCTTTTGCCTTTCACATGCAAATCCAGTATGGCCGTGAACCTTGGCTGAAGAACTAGAATCTAAGAGTGCAACTGGAGATGGAGTTGTGAGATGGAGTGGCAGGGGTGACCTGAATGCTTAAGATGTCCGTGACTAATATATGCATTTCCAGATTTACGTGAAAAAAATCTGGACCACTGGCTTCTCTGTAAAGACGAGAAGATTTTGACACCGTGAAATCTGGCTTCAGAAGCCCATCTCTCCAACACACACACACACACTCCCCAATCACTATACTACGGAATGAAGAGATTGATTAGGTCTATCCATTAGGACATTTGTATTGAAGAGCACGTTAAGCAAGAACCCATTGATTTACATGTGCCTCATCCAGTAACGTCTTTTTTGGACTCCATATATGTGCCCTTGTTTGAAGGTGGCCAAGGCTCACAGGACCAAGCTAGAGGGCCCCGGACTTGCCTAGTTAAAGAGAAAACATTTGTCTATTTATCTTGTTCACAAATACAGACTAGAGCAAACTAAGGAAGTTTCAAGGAGTTTAGAAGTATTATGCCAATAACAATCAGCATATATTGAACTAGGTGGAAGTGTTCAGGGAGGGAAGTGCCAGAGGCAGTGATGGGTCTGGTTTTATTTAGCGCATTTAATAATGATCTGGAAGAGGGAGAAAACACATTAAAATCACAGATTCTACTAAATTGACAGGTGGTGTAAACACAAATGAGGGCAAACAAAAGGATATAAAGAATTTAGAACAGAAATGAGATTCTGTCAGAAAAAAAATGCGCTTTCACATCTGTGCAAAGTATCTTAAATCAGCAATGGAAATTGTTTTAAAAGTCATTTAGCTCAGAAAATGCTCATAGACATTGCTCACATTTATAAGTGCTAGCCCCTCCCCACGCCATCTATTTTTATTCCATTGGATTATACTGTTTATTCGTATCGTTTAAAAATACAAATCTGATCATGTCACTCCTCTGCTTAAAATCTTTGAAAGCTTCTGGGTTTCCTACAGCATGGAGTCCAAGCTCCTTAGCCCTGGAAGAGACCCTCCCTTCACTATTTTTGTCCATCTTCCCAGCCTCTTTCACACATCTGTCTGCTCTGTACTCCCCATTGTACCCAGGCTGAATTATTTGTAGCTCCCTGATTGCATCCACCTTATTACTCGCTGCACCATCTGCTCAATGCTCCACTCCTTTAGCTTTCTAGGTTATCTCCATATGACCTTCAAGATTCAGTTCTGACCTAGCCTCCTTCACAGGCTTTCATGCATAGAAACCACCTCACCTCTGAGTTTGGTTTGGAGCCTTCCTTGGTTCCTCCATCACACCCATTGCCCACTTCTAACATAAGTTGACAATGATAGTGGCTATATTTATTGAGCACTTAATTATGTTCCAGACTCTCTGCTATACATTTTCATGCACTATCTTCTTTGTAATTGTCACAACCACCTTAAGAGGCAAGTAAAATGATCTCAGTTCTATATAGAAGGACATTTCATATTAGATTAAGTAACTTGTCCAAGATTCCACAGTCAGTAAGTGGCAGAGCTGGGATTCAAACTGCTTCCAGAGTCCATACTTTTAAAATCATACTATTATAGTAATTTGTTTCCTTGTCTGTCTCCTTTACTTGTATAAACTTCTTGAGGACAGGGACCATGTCACAATCACCTAGTATCTACAGTATCTTCCATGGTACACACAGCTTAATAATAATAACAATAAGGATAATCAATATTTAATGAGTGCTAATTACGGGCTAGGTAATTGACATGTATTTTTGTGTGCATTACTCACAAAACATTGCAGAGTGGATAAAATCATCTTTAGTTTATACTGGAGAACTGAGGCTTAAGAAACATTTTTGAGGGGCCGGCCAGGTGGCGTAGCCGTTAAGTGCGCGCCCTCCGCTGCGGCGGCCCGGAATCTGGATCCTGGACGTGCACCCACACACCACTTGTCCATGCTGTGGCAGCGTCCCATATAAAGTGGAGGAAGATGGGCACAGATGTTAACCCACGGCCAGTCTTCCTCAGCAAAAAGAGGAGAATCGGCGCGGATGTTAGCTCAGGGCTGATCTTCCTTATAAAAAAAAAAAAAATGTTTGAGATTATACAGATCTGTCTCCAGCCCTCATTCTTTTTGATACACCATTTTGCATTCTCATCTGACAGAAAATAGGCATAAAACATCTGTAGGATTTCACAACAAACAATTGCCACTGAACCCCAACTCGAATACATGGGAGAGACCAAGTACGTGCATAAATGTAGGCTCTCTGTCTCATTTTTGTTTGGCCTGTTGATCTATTTTACATGAGCCCATTCTGATTCACTTTAAGCTTTAGTCTCGTGGGTCCTTGCTTATTTTTGTGGTTAAATTGAACACAGAGATCCACACTGGCACCGAAGAAGCTTGGCTCTTAGTATTGTTACCTCTCAAACTTTTCTTATTTAGAAGGATCAGCAAGACCCAGGCCCTGGGAGCCTAGGAGACACAATGGGAGGGATGTTGGTCTAGATTGGAAAAGAAGGCTCCCAATCCATTTGTGCTATTGGGTCAGTCACTTTACTTCTCAGCATTTCAGTTTTGTCACCTATAAACCGGCTTCCCAGGGGTTAGACTGTGGACTGGCTGCATCACCACCACCAGGGGGGTATTTGATAAATGTTGATTCTTGGGTCCCATTCACAGAGATTCAGATTCTCCAGGTTTGCGGCAAATGTTTTTGAGAGCTTCCCAGGTGATTTTGCCTCAGTGAATTTTTGAATATCATTGGACTAAAAGATCTTTAGCTAAAAGATAATGTCATTTATTATCCAGGCTTACTTCTTGGAGGCTCAGGAGAATATATTTTTGTTAAAATTGGTAATTTATACATACCAAAGGCTTGTAAAATGAGGGCCTTGCTTGTAGTAGGCACAATGAGTGGGTTTCATATTTATTACATTCACAAATGAGGCCTGTGTTATTTGGAATGTTTTTTAATTGTTAAAAAAGTAATGGCTAACATTATGTAGCAATTTTACTAAGTTTAAAATTTTTTTACGTATATTGCTTTATTAAGGATTCACTTCACAGATTATTTCCCTTTTATAAATGAGGGAACTGAGGCTTGCAGACTTGTCTAAAGTCACAGTGCGAATCAGGGGCATAGCCAGAATTTGATCTCGTAACTTCTGAATCCGAAGGCCATGAAGTATTCAATTCCTTAATAACTGCTTTGTAGCCTGTGACTGTTACAGTAAGGCTTCTCGTCTTTATATGAAAAAGAACTACATTTCATTTTCACAAAGCTTTTAGATTCTTGAGATAAGAAGGGTAGGATTTTTGGTTGTAAAAGCACTGAAAGAAATGGATAGCATAATGCTGCTGAAGGCCTTAGTATGCCTCTAGCAGTTTCCACAAACCTTAACAAAATTTGCTAGGCTTGGTGGAAGAAACTGGCTTGCAAATCACTGGTTTAGAATTTGTGGCCTCACGGGTAGATCCTGAGCTAGATGGAGAGGATCTCATTCTGTAATATTGATTCTGCTCCCACCCACTCCCCAAAAGATCGGATTTCTCCCTCAGTCCTCCCCATTTTAATAAAGGGTACCACAAGCAACCTAGTTGCCCAGCCCAAAATTAAGGTTTTGATTCCTTTCACACTCACTCTGCTTCCTAATTCCTATTCTTCATTCAGTCCAGTTGGCTCTATGTCCCAACATAGCCTAAAATTTTCTATTTCCCTCCGCCTTCCTTTCTGCATCTTCCCTAATACCACCTTAAATGAGAGCACCATAATCTCTTTTATAAACTGCAACAGCCTCCTAAGTGGACTCAGATTCCTCTCCTGACCCCTGCAATCCATTCTCCTCACTCAGCAGAGAGACCTATTTTAAAATGTAAATCCCATGTCACTCCCCTGCTTAAAACTCTGCAATGAATTCTCATTTCATTTGGAATAAAATCCAAACTCCTTAACATGGCCTCCAGCGATTGGGTTTCTTGCTGTCCCTCTGACCTCATCTTCTCTCATATTGAACATTCTCCCCGTGCTAGTCACACCAGACTTGTGTCGGCTCCTTGAATGCATGAAGCTTACTTCTGCATGGGAACCTTTGTACTTCCTTTACCTTTGCCTGGAATGCACATCCCCAAGATGTTCTTCAGTCTAGCTGCTCTCTTCACTTGGATATTAGTTTGAATATCTTTAGATATCACCTGTCCTCCTCCTAGAGACCTTCTCAAATAAACTCCAAGTCACTAACCTGTTTTGTTTTTTTTTATAGGACTCACAGAGGCCACACTGTAATTTACATACAACGTATTAGAAAAGATCTTATAGGGCCGGCCCTATGGCTTGGCGGTTAAGTGCATGAGTTCCCCTGCTGGCGGCCCTGGTTCGGATCCTGGCAAGCACCGACGCACCGCTTCTCCGGCCATACTGAGGCCGTGTCCCACATATAGCAACTAGAACGCTGTGCAACTATGACATACAACTATCTACTGGAGCTTTGGGGGGAAAAAAATAAATAAATAAAAATTATAAAAAAAAAAAGATCTTGTGATCTAAGGATGAGTTGAAGTGACACCCCAGGTGCAGATAGCATTCTAATCAGGAATTCACTCCCCAGAGGAGGGTGGGGGCTCTTAGCTAACACTGGATAGAAAGGCCACACTCCAGAGGAGGCTACTACAAGCACTTCAGCTATCTTTATTCCTGATAAAGATGTTTTGCTAATTAGCATAGTGAGTGTCAGAAGTGGATTTTTATTGATGAAGTTAGCGCCTTGTTAATTAACATGGTGAATGCTAGAAATGGACTCTCACTGGTAAAATTAAAGGTGGATGCGTCAAAAACATTTTGGTTATATCTCCAGTCTGGCATGAACAAGGTGTGGAAAACTAGAAAACAATTTCTTCTTAGGATTGGAATACAAAGCTTGATCTCGAAATCTCCCATGTCTAGTCATTGATTTAGAAGACTTTTGATTGCCTGATGCTGACCATGCGGGTAGCAGAATCCTGCCTCTGGATATTGTCACATCCATCTTGAGAGAACCTTTCATGTGAGATGGTGGTGGAAACATCTAAAAGGACAGAGAGTTGGCACTCCATCAAGCCACAGAACAGGTTTTATTAACTGTGTGATGCCTGTTTGCTAATAAATTTTACTTAATAAAGTCCTTATGTGTGGTAGAATTTGGTATGAGTCTTGCTTTCATTTATAACCTGACAGCAAGGTTGTAGGGGGAGTAGCTGACCCTCATCCATTTCAAAGCCTGTGATGGTAACCATTATCTACCAAAAAGAACCCAAGACTTGTGCATGCAAATGGGCTTTGGTTTAGTTTATAAGAATTAGTAGATAAAATTCACTTGCATATTTGCATATTCATTTGTTTACTTGTCTAGTATCTTCTCCCCCCACCCCCCCGCATGCAAATCTCTGGGGAGCAGGAGTCTTAGGTGATCTCTTCCCAGAGCCTTGACCAGAGTCTGGGACCTAGGAGACACTGTTTCAGTCACTCAATAGCTATTTTAAATTTCTGAAAAGAGAATAAAGACAGAGGGAGGGATAAAGGTAAAAAGAATAGGACAGAGAAACAGGGGTAAGGAAACTTGGGGAAAAGAATGAAGAATAAGTACATGGAGAGGAAGTCAACAAACAGAAGTGTCCTAAGTCTTAAATAGACAATGGAGAAAAGTAGTAGAGTTATGCTTTCCAAAGCGTTTCTTGGAATACTGGCCCTGGGAGATGCTATGAAGAAAAACATATTTAGTGGTTAAATAAGATTGGTAAGGACTACATAAATCTCTCCCTCAAATATCCACAATGCACATGAGAGACATTTAAGGGAACACACACACATACAAAACAAAAACCCTTGTTAACTAACTTTGTTTTACCCAGTATTTCCCAAACTTCTTTGAGCATGGGGCTCTTTTTTCTTTGTGACATTTATTAACAAACTGGAAAAGGCTTTAGAAAAGCACAAAGGAAACTGACAAAGAAAATACCAGTGCTTTCATTATCCTGTGAAGCTAGTTCTGGGGCAAGAGTCTAACCTTCCCTTCCCATGCGCCTCACGCATGGAGAGCATCTGCAACTGGGTTCTGAAGCAGTCAGGGAAAGAACTCTCAGTCTACTTCTACCTTCTGACCCACCCTTCACCCAGAGAAAGGAAGATGGACTGAACAGCTGAACCTTCCTGAAGCAGGAATACTGTGAGATAACTAGGAGCAATCATGCACTGAAAATCGGATATGAACGTGCTACCCAGTGTAGCAGAAAAAATGAACCCATAGGAGTTGCCAGTACAGTGAAACCCACTTACTACATCCTTTTAAAGATGAGCCTAATGCTCACACATGCTCAATGCTCCCTTTCCCCAGCCCTGGGAGAAATATTATGAAGGTATTTCACTTTAGTAAGGTTCATGAGTTTATGGCCTTGAGAATGCCCTTGAGAATAAACTCTAGGGACTGCGCAAGAGGAAAAGAAAAGCTACTTCTAATGGATTTTGTCTCTATCTCCTTTCCATAATACTACAACCAAAAAATTTGAATTGGTTACATTTTCTAAACTCAGTAAGTGCCAAAGAGAGATGACTATTTTCCTTCTTTTATTATCTTTAGTTAACTAAAAATCAAATCATGTCAGAGAGTTAAGCAAATACATTTTGGAAGAGATTCCTAAAATATAGATACTCCAAAATGCAGTGTTACCACACTAAATGTTTAAATAACACAAGGGACATATGAATGTGTGCAAAGGTAAAAAATGACAAAGGGAATGTGCTCTTTCTTACCCTCTGAGCTTCATACGTGCTTTTCTTTCAACTTGGAACTCTTTGGTTTCATCCTTGCCTCACTAATTGCCATTCATCCTTCAGTCTTCAGTTTAGATGGCAAGCATTTACTGAGCCATCCACCTACTCTAGAAGAACCTGGTCGGGTGCCCCCATTATAACTTCCCTTAGGGCTGGCCCCGTGGCTTGGTGGTTAAGTGAGCGCGCTCCACTGCTGGCGACCCGGGTTCGGATCCCGGGCTCGCACCGACGCACTGCTTCTCCGGCCATGCTGAGGCCGCGTCCCACATACAGCAACTAGAAGGATGTGCAGCTATGACACACAACTATCTACTGGGGCTTTGGGGGGAAAAAATAAATAAATAAAATCTTAAAAAAAAAAAAAACAAAACTTCCCTTATTACACTTGGTTGTGTATTTAATTACCTGTTTACCACTAGATTATAAATTCCAAGATGACAGGGACCACATGTGTCTCATTCATTGGTTAGTCCCCAGAGCCTAACAAATTGACTGGCAGGAAATAGATGCTTAATAAAGTGCTTGGTTAATATAGTTTTGGTTTAACTAGAGTATAACCTACATTTTAATATTCCAAGTTGCATTTGGGGAAACTTACATCAGCATACGTATTAATTCCATGTTCATATATATTAATGGCCATAGTCACTCTGAGAAACATATATTCCTGGGATTGGCTCCAGGGTAATTTAACCAGAATTCAAAGAAAAGCTTAGCTTAAGAATTATGGAAATTAGAAATTAAAGACTTAAGAAATGAAGTTTCCGAAATCTTGAATTTTGCAAGTTTGTAGAAATGATTCACTTCATGAAAGCATTGCTTTTGGTTATAAAGTCAACTTTAGATGATTGAGAGGCATTTATTTCATTGTTTAAGATGTTTGATTCATCGAAATGTACAAGAGTTTGCTTTGTGGTTTTCTAGTCATATGCTTGTAGAGGTGAAGTACTTATGTGAAAGCCACAGATGAATAAGCAAATAGATGAAAGACAGGTTATACACACACACACACAAGTTGTTTCTCTTGAGACATTTATTTGCATGTGTGTTGCGTGGCTATGTTAGAGTGCATGTATGTGAGAGACAGTAATGAACAGAAAGAGAAAGGAAGGAAGAAATAAATAAAGAAAAAGAAAATAAAGACATAGGCGGAGAGAGAAAAAAATCAAGTTCATAGCCAAATTCTTGGGTTCCTGGTATAAATAAATTAACTAAACAGAAACAAAGAGATATTTGATTGATATAAGCTAAACTGAAGCCTATGCGTATGTGTGTGTGTGTTTGCTTATGTAGCGGTCATTTCTTAGTAGTCTACTGTGTTCTTTGGCCTACATATAAGTTGTATCAGGTGTCTGTAATCTTTGATAAAATTCTCCTCTATACAAATAAACACTAAAGCAATTTGCTGATGACCAAAATTTGGTCACACATTGCAGAAAAATCAAGTGGAATGAAATAGTTTGGAATTTTTAGTGTAATTGGTTGCTATGTGGCAAATAAATCTTTTCTGGCCAATCAAGATTATACAGAATGGTTTCAAAATAGCAAAAACCCAAAAAACAAAATCAAGGATACACAGGGTAGGTATTTTGAAAGAAAGAGTAGGCTCATACAGAATATGGATGATGCTGGGACAGGAGAGAAGGAACACAAACTACTGTGGAGAGAATAGAAGCAAGGGAATAGGGGGGAATACAAATTTTTTAAGTCAAGTCTCAGAGTGCTCAGTTGGAGTTCAGTACAAACTATCTTCCTTTATTCTAAAAAAAGCTGCTTGAGCATTTGGAGAGGTACAAAGAAGGAACAGAAAGATAGAAGAGCTCACGAGGAGCTATAAATCTTGATGCTTAAATTGAGTGGGGGGAGTTGAGACAGTACAGTGCAATACTTGTTAAAAAAAAGTGACAAATGGTGTTTCCATGTGCGAAAGTCATTTACAATTGGCCATTAATAAAGGGCTTGGGATAGCAGAAGCCTCTTGCAGAAGTTTTAAAATTTCAGTCATCAGATTTAGCCTATTTCATTTAATTCCATTTAACAGCTTAGAGTTGATTTCATTCAAATATGTATAAGGTCTCAAATGGAAAACATTTTGGTAATTTGCATGGCTATTTTCAAGACTGCAAAATCTAATTGTCGCAGACAATAGAACCAGACTGTTGGCAATGGAAATAAGGGACAAAATGACTGATGTAAATCAGCCCTTCAGAAGTTAGGTTTCTCCCAAGATAACTCAAATCAGTGCAATGTCCTTGCTCACAAAGTTGATGTTCATAGAAGTAGCTGATGACATTCCCAGAGAAACTGCAAGTCCTGCCTGGGGCCGTGGTCTACGCACTCCCTATGGTGCTGTCTTCTACCATGAGGAAATAAACCTTTTCATCTTGATGAAGAAAGATCTCAACTTGTTTTATTACTTGGGGCTTACTTTAAACTCCTTTCCCTTTAAGTGTCTTTGGGGTGACTGTTAGATTCCTTGCTCTCTTGATATCCTGGAGATCCACTGGGTACTATAATTATTATAATTGTGGGCCATAACTGTCTTGTTTTGGGGCCATCTGCTCTTCTCACTTGAATAATATAGTTTGTCATTGGGCACGCATAAATTACAGACAGGATAGTTTTCTCTCTTCCCGACTTGACAAATACTCAGCACATTTAGAATTCAGCTTTCTAATTAAGCAGGGCCCAGTCTCCACAGGCAGGGCTGATACAAAAGGATTTGCAGCCTGGGGGAAGGGCTCTTTGTGTTGACCTTGGGTGGCAGGCATTATAGCAGCTGGAACTCTCCTTATCTGTGACCTTAAATCGTATCCCCAGGTTATGTGGCTAGTAGGGCACTGGGCACTAAATTTGCAATGAAAAGGCCTGAGGCTCAGTTTCATCTGTCAAATTTCCTATCTTGGAGGCTGAAATGAGATTATGTGCAAGTGTTTTGTTATCTACTCTAAGAAAGAACCAATTGTTGATAAAAATGAATAAACACATGAAGTCTTTCTTAAAGTGTGTGGGTGTGCTTTTGTAAGCCCACCCTCTGTGTTGTGGTTCATCACAGGGGTATTTTTTCATTGATTCGCCCTCTTTCCCCATCAAAGAGCCTAGAGCTGTCCAATGCCAACCACACATGGCTCAGCTGAATCTTGATGTGCTGTGTTCTCTATGTGAAGATGCTGCTGCTGCTACTCTGTTAGCGGTGAAAGGCATGATTTGACGTGTCACCTGGACCCTCATAGAGGGTCCCCTCTGTCGAGTGACAAACTGTCTCGATTTGCCCAGGACTGTCCCAATTTTAGCAAGGAAAATTTTTCATGCCCAAACCCCTCAGCCCTGGGCTCGATTGCTTCTCAGTTCTCAGTCCTCACTCATGAAAACTCAACAATGTGGGACGATTGCTTGCAGTTGGCACTGTTGCCTGCTGCTCTGACAATTTGCTTTGACCTGAACTGTTTCTTGGATTCCGTTGGAAAGCAACTTGTGCTTACCCTTGTGCTATGTCTAACCCGAGAATTTCCGAGCTCTATCTCACTGAACTCCCGGAGTCCCCAGAGAGCCCCGCACAGGCAGCCGAGGACAGGGAGCTCCAGCTCTCCTCTCACCATTTCAGCCCAAGGAGCTCCTCCACCTTCTCTTTTAGATATTGGGTTCTCGGTAAGACTGACCAGTGAAAAGATGTCCCTTTGTTCAAGGTCAAGAACCATAGCTCTAAACAAGTCATCAACTTTATTTATACTTGAATAAATAAGCCAGACTGCCATGAAGAAAAGGGGAGGAGTAGGACTAGCCCTGGGTAGAATAACCTTTGCTTTTCCCCCTTTTTTTGTTGGGGGTAAAAAATACTGCACTAGTAGTCTTATGTTGATAATGGTAAAATATTTTCCCCAACTGTCCTTTCTTTTTGAGCTTCTTTCCCATTCTC
Source organism: Ceratotherium simum simum (assembly GCF_057802395.1). Taxonomy (NCBI): domain Eukaryota; kingdom Metazoa; phylum Chordata; class Mammalia; order Perissodactyla; family Rhinocerotidae; genus Ceratotherium; species Ceratotherium simum. Next base: position 81,644,483 of record NC_141901.1, read on the forward strand.
TCTGATGGCACACGTTACCATGTAATAGTCTACATGTGAACATTACTCAGAATGTTAGGAATTGATTAATGGGTGGGACTGTGAAACACAAGAAAACAATTTTAAAAGCTTGCAGTTTCAAAATTTTTCTTAGTATGTCAGAAATGTATGGTATACCCGTGGGTCAGCCTGGGCATTGGCATATAGACTTGGTGTTATTATAGGTTGGTTTAGTTATGAGAGGGATTTATTACAAAGAAATGCATCTACATTTTCTGGAACACACACACACACACACACCCACACACACACACACCCACACCCACATTTGGAAAGAACCAAACCTTGAGCTAGAACCTGTGAAGGAAGCAGGATGAAGTGCTGAGGTTAAAGAAGAAATGGCCAACTGAGATAGGTGAGACTCGCTTGGGTTTGGGTTATGAGAGAAAGGCCTAAATTAGGTTAGGTTTGGAGAGAGGAACTAAATAGCTCAGGCCAAAGGAAAAAATCATTAACCTCCCACCATCCATGTGCCAATATATTCACACCAGCCGTCCTTACTTTATCATCACCAATAATTCCTGCACTCTCTCATTCCGCTGGTTTCTCCCTATGTTGGTCATTTCACTTTCAATATCTTAAATTTACTGCTTCATTTTTTTTTAATTAAAAAAAGTCAAAAACTATATATCGAGAGATTTCGGTTTGAAGCACAAAAAGAGGTAGGTCTTTATTTATATGTGTGGCTTCTAGATTAAAGTTAAAATTTGGGAATGGTACCTTGGTGATGCTTTCAGCCTCTGCAGTCCTGTCACCCAGACACTCTCTTTTCTCCTTGCATCATCTCATGAATTGTTTCCTCTTCCTTTTTCTCTCATTCTGCCTCTTTTTTCTCCGTGTATATGTTTTTTTGGCTCTGATGTTCACTAACCTGTTATAACGCTTTTTCATTCCAGAGTGGAAACATAGGCAGGACAGTGAGGAATTATTTCTGAAATATTAGAGGGTCACTATTGTCACACATTTGTGAAATGATGAGAAAACATCTGAGGGAAACTGTGAGGGATATTATTAACTGGGAAGAGATCGCCCACATTCCCAGATGAATCTAGAATATATCAGTGGCTTTCCTGGTGTTGCGTTTTGTTAGTTTTTAAATTTTCTCTTTCATCTATTATTTTTTTCCTAGCAAACCTGGGGAGTAGTCCTGGGCAGAAATAAAATGGCCTTTGTCAAACTATGCTTCCACAAGGATGTGGGGAAAAAGGGTTATATGTGAATGTGCTAATATGATTCTAAATGCTTTCAAACCATTCCGTTTAATTCTCTCTGAGGCGTGTAATTCCTGAGGGACATGCACCAAATTGATAAGCTCAGTGCTACAGTGAACTGTCTCATCTGGTCCCCAGGAGCCTCCGACTAAAGTGTCAAAATACAATTGTGCGCCAGCGGTATTGCTGTCCTGTAGAAGAAACATTTCAGCACACTGTTGACATCACAAGCAAATTAAAAGACTCACCAAAGTTAATATTCTCACATTATAACAACATCTCCTATAAATTATTAAAGCCCACACAATTTATTACCCATGTTAGGAGGAAAAAAAAGCGAGTTGAATCATGAGCCATGCTACTTAATGATTTATTTTTTTGGTCTTCAATGTGTTGAGGTTTATAAATCATCCTGCTCAACTCTACACCACACCAAGGAAAAAGCAGTTGCTAGTCATGCCCTTCTCTCACCAATGATCACCTATGCACGGGGTAGAAGCATACTCATTATTTTAGCATCTATCAGCAGCCTCTGTGTTTCAGACTGGCTGTTCTTTTTCATTACTATAATGCTTAAGCATGGCATTGAATGGATATGATTTAAGGCTTTAGATGATAGATCTAAGCCTTTTCAGAAATAAATATTAACCTCATTATTTAGGCAGGGAGGCCAAACTGACTTGCTGTATTCTGTCTCAAGGCTTCTAAGTAAATCAAGATTTACTTAGAAATCTTGTGCTTTAAAGTCTAGTCCACCAGCCCCACCACTAGTCTATCTTGATTATATTCCATGTTTTTAAACAAACAAATATATTTTATTCCACTCTGAGTGGTCTGTTTTATCTCTAGCTTTGCCGTTGACTTGGGCAAGTCATTTTAGTTCTCAGAGACACATTTCCAAATCTATTCAATGAATATATTGTATTAAGTAATCTCTAAATTCCCTTCCAGATTGAAAATTCTGATAGTCATAGCATATAACTGCAAATCGGGCAGTGATCTCCCCTGCTGGTGGAGTTCCTGGGAGCCCTGCGAATATTTCCCCGGGGCATCTCTCTGCCTTTGCCCTAAATTAGCTCTAAGAGGCCTGGGATCTATGCTGGACCTGTCTGCCCCTTCTTGTCTGTGCTGATCATAGGGCAGGAGAAAGATTTCAAGAGGAAATGAGCTATACTTGAAAAGAATAAGAAGTCAAAGATGGGTTAGAGCCACCAAGATTCTTCTAGATGGCCAAATGTTGTAAAAACTCTAGAAAGATCCTCTGGGGTTAGTTTGTAATTCAAGGCCTTTGGTGACCATTTGGTCTGACTTCTTTGCTTGTTTGCACATGAACCCTTAAAGAGGAGCCTCTCGTCTTGGTACGTTCCCACCCCAGGCTGGAGTTCTCTAGTGCACAAACACTGATCTATGCTCCAGAACAGTCCCTGGCACGTGAGATTTTGAAAATAGTGTCACGTTATATCACTGTCCTTAAGTTAATGGTAAAATAAACACTCAAGTCCAAACTAAAAAGGCATGTAAATACAAGTTGTTTTAATACAGTTTCTCTTGTAAAGGCAATTTGATACACGTACTTCTTAGGAATTAAAATAAGAGACATCAATAATGCATGGACTACACATTTAATTTGCTTTGCAGAAGTAAACAAACGTCTGCATTTTTTATATGGAGTCTCAAGACTTGGGAATGTGTTATTTTAGATTACATTTGATAAACTTGTGTCTGTGTCCCAGTCTCGAGGTCACTTGAATGGAATTCTGGTTTTTCTTCTACTTAAATATAACTTTGGGGACATCACTTAAGCTTAATCACTCAGTTTGCTCATCTGAAAAATGGAGACAGTAATCCTTAGTCATTTCATAGGGCTGATGTGTGACTAAAAAGAGATCATGTATCTGTGAAAGTTCTTTTTTAAACAGTAAAGCCGCATAGAAAAAAAGTTACAGTCTTGGTTTTAATTAATAACTAATCCCAATGGAATTCTCCATTTCTAATCCAAGCCTAAAGGTGGAATTCCACTCATCTACTATGAACATCTTTCTCAGATAACATTTATACATTCCTTTCCCTGCTTGAAGAGATTGTGGGATGGGTGGGGTGAAGGAAGGTACTCACTTTTACCTTCCACCTCCTGGAAACTTGACTGTGTTACAGAAATCTTAGAACACACAGTGGCCAAGGCTGATAGTTTTGCAACTTGCTTGTTGATTAAATTCAGCAAGAATATATTGGGGTCCAACCATGTGCTAGTCCCCTGTTCACACAGTGGACACTAGATGAGTGTACTAAGGAATTACTACACATAGGAAAATGATTTTCCTGTGAAGATATCTTTTTCCCAAATGTTTGAGTGTTGGGATGTGATGAGGATGGGGTATACTTGGGAAGGTTAAGTTCAGGCATTGGTTGCCTAAGATTTTTGTACAACCAGACATTTGACTTATTGTAGAAGTTGTAGGATAAGGCTGCATGCAGAACAAAGGCTTCAGCAGGCTTTGCTAAAATGTAAAGTCCACTCTGCCGATTAGATAGAATCACTGAACCTTATGCTACTCTATTTATACAATGGAATCCAAAAGCACCCTCCTAAGAGGGAAGGCATTTAGATGAGATCTTTAAGATTTAGGTATTGTGTACCATGAATGAACATGAAAGGCTGGCTGGCATAAATAGCCATTCATTCTGTCAACAACATTAATTGAAAACTCAGGGGTGAATAAAGCCCCATTCTCATTTATTGAGTAAGCCACAAGAATACCTTCACATCTGTATGCAAATATTTCACAACTGGGGAAACCCACTACTACCGATGAGTGAGCGACACTGATGTGAAGAGGCTGTCAAGTGGTGACACATACACGTTGGCTGTGACTTTTCCGTATAATGTTTGCCTAACTTATGTGTCATAATTTTCTGCAATATACATGTCCTTTAAATGTATTATGGCACTTGTAAATACTAAAATTTGTTCTGGTGTCCTTGGCAAAACGCATCCAATTGGACTGAAAACCTTGGCAATGTATTTTGTCAGGATGTTAGCATGTTTGCTGTGTAAAGGACCATGTATTGATGTTTCTTGCATTCTATAAAAGCTGCAGTTTTTGAATAGTTTTATTATATGTATAGGGTGAATAAATCTTCAATTAATGTAAGACCTTTTCAAAGAATACTTTCTCGTGTTTTAGTATATTCTCTCTTCTCGACTCTCCCTCCCAATCTACACTCTGAGCACAAGGATTGCCATCTACTTTATTGTATCAGGGAATCTACCGAACACTTGAGGGCCTAGTTCCTTTCCTGGCCCTGCCTTTACCAGTATAACTTTGGATTGATAAGTGGCCTAACCTGGCTGAGTTTGGTTAGCGACTCCATCCTGCCCCCCTCCATGTTCCCTCAGCATTCACCTCTGCACCCTGAAGACTGCTTACTGTGAACAGCTGTGACTTCGGGACTGAGGACATTTTTCTGGCCCTGAGAATATGCTCAGTTTACAAATAAAGCAAGTCAGAAGTGTGCTATAGTTGTTATCTCTGGAGGCCAACTTCAACCAAAGATAGATGGGGAGTTGGTAGATAAATATCCCAGCTCCTTTACCCTTTGGCTGGGCCAATACTGAGTTGTATTCTACACCATCCTTCAGAGTTCCCCAGCAGGACTGAGCTCCAGTTGCCAAATTGGAAATTGCCTTGTAAATGCACTTTTTATTGGCTTTCTTCCATTCCTTGTCTGATTCCTCACTTCCTGTCAGTTCTTCATGGGGTCAGCTCCAAATAAGTTACTTGCATCTGAATACTGTCTTACAGTAAGCTTCTGGGGGAACCCCATCAAAGTGGTTAAGTTTCTTATGTGTAAAATGAAAACCATAATACCTGCCTTGCCTATCCACACGGTCACTGTGAGGATCAAATGAGAGAATATATGTACAAGTGCTCTGAAAGTCATGAAACACTGAATAAATTTACATATTTTAATCATTATTATTGTTGCTGCTCTTGTGTTTTTCAAACTTTAACTCAAACATATAGATGTTTGCAAATATAATTCTTTAGCTGTGAGCTAAAGAGAAAAATACCTGAAAGTAATAATGTAATATAGGAAGTTATTGAGAAAGGGTAGAGAATCAGCACCACAGGATAAAGAGAACTTTTCAACTACTACTGTAATACCACCCAACACCCACATAACCCTCTCCCCAAAGTGACAGATGTCAAAGACAAAGGATTAAAAAAGAGAACTGGCTTTTCTCTATTGTCACTTACTTTTCTAGGGAAGAATATCTTTCCATCTTTTCTTTGTTTGGGAGGTGCCTTTTCATTATATTATAAATTCACAGGGCAGGGACTGTATTTAAATCTCTATTTTGTAGAGTGCTTTTAAAAGTTAATCGTGTTATTCAAATATTCAGAAAGATAAGGGAAAACCATCGTACTGACAGAAACTCTTCCCTCTGTCTAGGCGGGGACAGACAGAGGGAAGAGTTAAGCAGCAGCAGTTGTACATGTAGTGTCACCACCCAAAAGGCAAGTTGAATATTGAGGCAGAGAATTAAAGACTATTTAACCCTGTACGTTACTTCCCAAATAAAAGCGCATGTGTGGGAAATTTTTCAGGGAAAAAAAAATTTGTCAAGCCAGAGGTTTTTGTTGCTTGATATATTTTAACCACCTTGCTCAGAAAACTATCTAGAAAATAAGTAAAATGTATGCATTCTGGAACTAAAATGGAGAAGAGGATAACTCAGATAAAGAACTGTGGTTGGTAATACATTTAATAGCCTAAAGAGATATGAAAGCAAATGCCAGAGCAATACATTCATCTTGCAGGTTCGTGTAATTATATCTTGCCGACTAAATGAGTTTTATTAACTGAACGAAGAGCAGAGCACTTCACTTCAGTTTTCGTCACACCATAATTTTCTTAGATATTAATCGATTGTGACCACGTTTGCCCCAGAACTGAATATACCACAGTGCAAATTTAATTTTTGCATGTGGTTGACTGCCATGTTGAAATAATGATCTTTTGTAACTGTTAACGATTTTAGTGAAATTTCGCACATTCAGAGCAGTTACGGGGATAATTATTGCACAGAATGAGGTCTGTCATTAGAGTCACAACTTAGGTCCCATCAAAATATTCCTGAGATGTTAAAATAGGCACATTGCTTACAATCTTGTGGCTCTCTAAGTGTTTCTACTCCCATTTTTCCTGGGAAGTTACAGTTAAGAATTTCCTCTATATTTGTTCCCACAAAGGCTGTTGCTAATCTTCATTCATATACTGACTGACTCTCCTTGTGATCCTTGGTTCTTAAAAAGTTCTTGCTGCATTTCTCGATTTTAAATCACATTTGGGCAGTCACTTTTTTTTCCTGCTCCCATAATACTTAGCTGATGCTGCTAGACAGCGCTTGTCATACTGGATTACAGATAGTTGCCGAAGTGGCTGTCCCTTGCGTTAGACTGTGAGTTCCCTGAAGGCAGTGACCACCACTTTATTTTTACATTCTTAGCACCTGTCACAGCCCCAGGCCTTTAGTCGGTGCTCAATAAGTGTTTGGTGATTGAATCAAATAGACACAGTGCAGTGTGTTGATGTTTAATGTGTTTGCTGGCTCACATGACACCAGTTGTTCCTCATTATGTTATACTTAAGTCCTTATTTTAAAAATGAGGTTTTTGTTGAAGAATCAGTTTTTAAACCAGAAAGGCATAATCACATTTGGGTTGAAAATAATTTAGCTTTCCCAGTTTAATTATCTTTCAAAAGCTGTTTGCTGTCCAATGGCTTATTGATTTTAAATATGTTCTTTCTGAAGAGAAGGATTTCAAAAGATTTCTATTTTTTTTTTTTTTTTGTGAGGAAGATTAGCCCTGAGCTAACATCTGTCAATCCTCCTCTTTTTGCTGAGGAAGACTGGCCCTGGGCTAACATCCATGCCTATCCTCCTCCACTTTATGTGGGACATGGCCTCAGCATGGCCTGCCAAGCGGTGCGTCGGTGAGCGCCCGGGATCCGAACCCAGGCCGCCGCAGGGGAGAGCGCACACTTAACCGCTACGCCACGGGGCCGGCCTCAAGATTTCTAACTTTTTAAAACAGAGTTTTACGTTGCCAAGGAAGAGACATACTAGGTGAGATCAATCTTCACCTGATAAGTGTGAAAATTCCTACTACATTATCATTTGTTCAGTTCAAGCCATTGATTTTAAATAGGAAAAGGAATTGAGTAAATGTTTTTAAAAATCCCAACTGCTGAAAACTTCTGTAATATAATCTAAAATAAATATACCAACTTAAGTTTTCCTTATAAAAAGGAAACTAGTAGGTTTAAAAACCATCTGCAGAATAAATATTTATGGAACAGAATGACAACTTGACTTATCCAAAGCATTGGCATACATTTTCTTAGTTAATGTTTGATGAAGCGCCTCCACTTACAATTCTTCAGTGAACTAAAAGAAGAGTTTCATTAACTATTTTTGAAAGATAATGAGGCCATGATCCCTTTCCAGATGTTTCACTCGTCAAATAATTGTGATCTTTCTTCCAAATCTCCCTGGTTGCTTGGTTCCTATTTCCTTGTTTACTGAGTGATTTATAAAGATGAAGAGAAGTAGTGATTTATAAAGATGAAGACAAGAAGTAGAAATGCTAGACAGACAATGGGGATCAGATATATTTCATGTAGGTCCAAGGTACAGACAGAATCTTGTACTCTGAGCATTATTATAAATTCAAAAGTATTTTTATAAATCTAAAAGTTGGAAACTTGTACTCTCCCAAAACATTGTACATAAGTATACAATAAACAGTATTCTTTATGTGTTTCTATATCCATAGTTGCAAATCTATGCATGAAAATATGTAGAATATTTTTGAACTCTCTGAAGGTTCTTGTTTATCGTCAACCAGGCCAACAAACTTTACAAAATTAAGGCACAATTTTACCTTCCCCCAAATTGGAGGCTCTTGAAGTTTTATTACTAAACGATAATTATCTCAGAAGTGGGTAGAGAAAAAATTTTTTCATGGTTTTTGCTTAGAAGCATAGGTACACTTCCAACTCTTTCTCTACAGAAGGGACTCAAGAACACAGCTCTTTATAGAATTTCCCTTGGGGTCTAGGAAGGAGATTTGGATTTTTGCTTGAGAGCCTACTAATCTAATTCTATTCTCTAACATTCTGAAGTGCAGGACTGAGAGGAAACAGAGCCCATAACACACAGTGCAATTAAGGATACATTGTAAAAGATACATTTAAATACAACGATAGATAAGTTAATGATCACAATAGATGTACCACCACCAATAATAATAATAAAGCTAACATTTACTAAGTGTATGCTATGTACCAACGACTGTGGTAAACACTTCCATGTATTAGTTCATTTTTTTCCGCACAATGACCTTATGAGGTAGATACTAGTATTAGCTACATTTTACAGATGGGAAATGGAGGCACAAAACTTTAGGTTACTTGCTCAAGTTCACACAGCTAGTGTGGGACTAAAAGGGATAGAAACTGAAGCAGGTGGACTCCGTGGTGCTTGCTGTTATACTACGTAAGAGTGAGCACAGGGTGATATGAGAAGTTTGAGCTTTTTGCTTTGCCTCTTGGTACTGCCCATGTTTCCCTGAATTGCTCCCCAAACTGTCATTCAATTCTCTCCGCTTTGACTACGTTAGTTCTAGTTATGACAAATGGACTAAGGAAAGTGATAATCAGCAACACCTATAAAGGATGTGACAAAAACTAACAGAAATCATTTTGCGTCCTTTTTGGCATCATAAATATTCTTTGTATTTTAACCATCCCATTTCCATCCCTTAGAAATTATGAAAATACTTCCAGGCTATTAACACAAGTTTAACTGGGGTAAAAGGGTTGCCCCAGGAGATGAAGAGGGAAGTAGCCATACCCCAGCTGCTTGAGTGTTGGTTACTAACACTTGCCCTCTCCTTCTGAAAAGGGAAGCTGTGTTGTTTGGAATGTTCTCCCACTCCGGGGCAGCCAGCAGCCAATGTTTAACTGATTGATATAAGGAATGTAAAAGGTCGCCCCTCCAGGCCCCCCTTGCTGCAAGGGTGGATTGAACACTGGTGCACCAGAGCTTCCTGTGAGACCGGGCTCCCACAGTTTTCAGCTGAACACACATCCTTACTGACACTCTTCCCTTGCCCCCTCTGTCTCCTCCCCTCCACTTCTAAGAGCGCTCCCTCAATGAATCACTTTTATAAGAATCTTCTTCGGTTCTGCTTTTAGGGAACCTAAGCCAAGATGGATGGCACTGGAAGTGGACCTAGGAAGCAGAGCCTAAGATGTGATGCTGGAGATGGATGGCAATGAGGTCCCCGTCACTGGTGGTAGGTATGGTATTGTTAGTCCCTGGCATTCTGTAGCAGTGTGATTGTTAAGATCAGAGGTCAGCAACTATGGCCTGTGAGCCAAATCCAGCTCACTGCTTTTTGTAAATAAAGTTTTATTGGAACACATTCCTTTATGTATTGCCAGACAGAGCTGAGTGTTTGAGACAGATACCATACGGCCTGCAAAGCCTAAAATACTTACTATCTGCCCCTTTACAGAAAAAGTTTGCCAATTCCAGGCTAAAATGTTCACCCATGGTGGTAAACTGTGTTGAGATACAGAGAGAAAGGGATACTTAGCTTCAGTGCAATGTCTCTGGCTTTGAGAGGTATGGGGAAATTGGAATTCTAAGGACTGTGGATTCAGGTGACTGTTACTAAGTATCATTGATGCATTGAAGGGAGAAAATGACATGCTCTATTAGTTACTACTGCTGTGCAACAAATTATCATAACCTCAGCAGCTTAAAACAACATACACACTTATCTCCCTGTTTCTATGGGTCAGGAATCCAGGGATGGCTTAACTGGTCCTCTGCTGGAAGGTCTTTTAGAAGGCTGCAATCAAGGTGTCATCCAGGACTGGGGTTGCACCTGAAGGCTTGGCTGAGGAAGTATCCACTTGCAAGCTCATGTGATTGACAGGATTCAGTTCCTCATGAACTCTTGGCAGAAGGCCCTCCTCAGTTCCTTGCCACATGAGCCTCTCCAACATAGCAGATTAGTTCATCAAAGGCAGCAAGAGAGGGATTCTGCTAGCAAGAAGGAGGTGACAGTCTTATGTAGCCTAATCATGGAAGTAACATCCATCACCTTTGCCATAGTCTGTTGGTTAAAAGCAAGTCCCAAGGCTAGCCCATACTCAAGGAGTGGATTATACAGTGGTGTGAATGCAGAGACAGGGCTCATTGGGAGCCATCTTAGAGCCTATCTGCCACAAAGCTCTGCTCTATTATTCAGAATTTAAAGCAAACTGTGGGAGTCAGAAAGACTTATTAGCAGCATTTAAAGAGACACTCATCTCTTTTAGCTAGAGGACAGACAGATCTGAAGATCAGGTTCACGTCATAATTGTAAAAATGGCAGAACTTTAAAAAAGGTTAAATTCTCAGCCTAGGCAAGTCTCCTAGGCCAAATACCAGGGCCCGGAAGAAAAGCAGTAGGATCCTGAGGTTTGAGATAGGGATATCTGGGTAGTTGAGAACCTTAAATCTGCATATTCCCCTGAACGCATTTGGCTTGCAGCAGTGGCTAGTAAGCCCATACTCTCTTGTTGGAAAAGAGAGCTTCTTTTTTGAAGACAATACAGAAGTCTCAGATATGGCAGGTTTCTCACAAGACAATCCTCAGGATTTGCCTGTACTTCCCCTCATGGGAGTCAGACTGATAATTTGGGCTGTATCTTCGCATACCCTGAGTAGGAAAGTAATGGCTTCCTAAGAGAGGAGATAAGTAATGCACCAAGGGAGTGCTAAGAGTTGGCTGACACGTGTGCCCTAAGAGGATACCTGGAAGTGCATCCCGAGGGTCCTGCATCAAGGTGGGCAGAACATAAAGCTATGTGGATAGTTTGCTGATATGTGGTTACTCTGTTGTGACATAGAATTTGACACCCTAGCAAGGCCCTGGGTGATAGGTTTAATATAAGGCAGGGATAGCTCTTGATTGTTTGGAAAGAGCAATGGCCCACATGAAATGAAGTAGGGATCCCAGCACTGCAGTAATAAGAGGAAGGAAAAAACAAATTTAAAAAATGGGCATGCAAATATGGGCCCATTATGTAAGACTGAAAAATCCATATTTGATTTTTTCCTCAGGAGGGCTTGGAGAACACTCTGTTTATAAGTATGTTGAGGAATCTGCTGATGAGGGGGATTCCAACAGTGGGGAAGCATAAGTTCGTCTTAGGCCAGGGATAGTAGGTGATGCTGTTATAGGACTGGGGTCCACTGGGGCAATGGGGATGGTAAAATTCCAGATTAATAGAGGGTACAGAGCAGCACTTAATTGTCAGAAGCAAAGTTGGTGCAATCACCACAAAGGGAAGCAAGATTGGAATATCTTTTCTGCAGGTAGGTGTGGAGGCTGTCCCAAAGTATCTATGGAAATGGCACCTTGTGTAAGGGCAAGACAGATGGGCAGTCAACAAGAGTATTATTCCTATATATAATCAAAAGAGACAAAAATTTAGATGAACAAAAGGCTGAGGTCAGGTAACTCAATGGAAAGTCTTAATCTCTTGCTCTGTCTTCAGAACTGAGCCAGTTCTTAGACCCAGAACCTATTGACTGAAGGAGATGCTGGGTCCCCATGAGAAAGGGATGGCAACATTATGGCAAGTGTGTGATTCCCCAATCCTTCTCCAAAAGGACAAGAGCTATTTACTCAGGAAACTGTACACTGGGGAGAAAGGGATACTGGATCCTTGTGGGACTGTTAGGTACAAGGTATGAATTGATGCTGATAGTACCATCATGGGCCCTCTGTTAGAGAAGGGATATATAAATGTTAGCAAGTAAATGGAGTCCTGACCCAGATTCATTTCATGATATGTCTACTGGGTCCATACACTCACCCAGCGGTCATTTACCTAGTCCTTGAATGTATAATTGGAATGGACCTATTAGGAGTTGGTATAATTCTACCATTGTTTCCTTGATCGGCTTTGTAACAGCAAAAGTCAAGTGGAAGTCCTTGAAACTATCTCTTCTGCCAAATTAGTAAACCAAAATCAGTGATCACATCCTGAGGGAAAATGCGTAGATTAGCACCACTCTCAGAGATTTAAAGGATGCAGAGGTGAGGATCCCTGTCATGTCCCCATGTAACTCACCAGTCTAGATGATACACAAACTAGATGGATCTTGGTGGATGACAGTGGACTACTGCCAACTTAGGCAAGTTGTGCCTTCAATTGCAGCTACTATGCTGTACGTGATATATGCACTAGGGCAAGTTAACGAGATACAAGCTATATAGTTACTGTTCTGAGAAATGTGTTATTTTCAATACCCATCAGGAAGGAGGATCAAGAAACAGCTTATATTCATATGGATGAACAACAGTGGTCATGGTTCTTGTTTCAGTGTCATGTTAATTCTCCAGCTCAGTCAAAATTAGTCTGAAGAGTCTAGGACTGCCTGGACATTCTGCAGTGCATCATATTTGTGCACCATATGGGTAACATCCTGTTAATTGGACCAAGGAACTCACTTTATGATAAAGGAGATATGGCAGTGGCACATAACCATGGGGTTCACTGGTCCTACCACACTTTGGCACAACTAAGACACCAGCTTAGAGATGTCACCCTGTGAGGATGGGTGCCATCTTTCAGAGCATAGTATACACTTGAAAGCAATGGATATTTTATGGTGCTCTGTCCCCAATAGGTAGAATACATGAGTCCAGGAATCAAAGGGTGGACATAAGATGGACTCTACTCACCATCACCCCCAGTGACCCATCCCTGTAAGTTTAGGTTTTGTGAGTCTAAAGGTCCTAGGTCCCCATGAAGGGAAACTACCACCAGGGGATATAGCAAGAGTCTCAGCACACTTAAAGCTATGGCTATTGCCAGATTGCTTTGGGCTTCTTGTGCCGGTAGATGAGCTGGCACAAAAAAGTTACTATATTGGCAGGGAAACTGACCTGCTTGCTATAAAGAAGCAGCAATGATGCCAGATATTGGAGGCAGGGAGCAATATGTTTGTCACTCAGCTAATCCATTGGGACATATTTTAGTATTCCCGTGCCTTGTTTAACTGTAATGTGCAAGTATAGCAACCGCAACCTGATTGGGACATGGTAACCAGATGCTCAGAAGCCTTAGAGATGATAATTTGGTTTACCCCTCAAGGCAATCTACTTAGACCTGCAGACGTACTAGCCCATAAGGAGGAGCATCTAGAAGTTTGATGAAGGAGCGAGATAAAAACTATGTTATGGCCTTGGGACAAACTGTAGCAGAGGAAGCTGTAGTTTCTTCTGCTAACTTTTCTCTTATATGTTAGCCCGGATAATGTGATTAATCAGTATCCTGAAGCAGCTGTGCCTGGAAGGAGTAAACTTAATGTAAGGAGCAAGTGGGTCTGGGCAGTGCAAGGGGTGGACTACAGTGGTTGTCGGTGGGGCCTCTCCACCCCCAGCTGCTTTGGGTGTTTGGATGCTATCAGCTCATGGCTACACCCTTCTCAAAGATTACCCCTCAGTTGAACAGTGCCAACTCAGCTGAGAATTACCCTACCTGGGGATCAGACAAGTTAACACTGTGGTACAATTTATGTTCCAGAGCCCCCAGGGGACAAGGCTAAGCTAAAGCCAGTTTTTAGCCAAGACCACACCCTTCTTGGCTTTCCTCTTCTGCCTCTTCTGCTTCTCTTGCTCTCCTTCTCCTGAGGGCACTCTCTTAATAAATCATTTTCAGGAGAATTTCAATCTCAGGCCCTACTTCTAGGAATTCTGACTTAAGACACACACCGTCTTCTACTATTAATTACATTGGAGAAATCTTTTCTCCACCCATAGCACTCTGACAGAAACCTGATAATACACACATCAGAAGTTGTATAGATTGAGGTCACCAATTAAAAAAAAAAGAATTACTTCCTAAAAATCTCTCTTTAATTTATTACTGTAGCAAAAGCTCTCATTCATTTTCAATTCTCAACTTTACTATAACCGATGACCATTATTCTATTCTTGTTACTCTGCAAGCCTTTCTCTTTACTGATGCCAACTATCTTTTAAAACAAAATTCAGATCATGTTCCTCCCCTGCTTAAACATTTTGGTGACTTTCCACCGTTTCCTGGATGAAGTCTCAACTCTTTAGCATAACATACACGGCTTTGTTTATTGGGCTGCAATTTGGAACCTAATTATGGTAGACTCTTCCCCGTACCATCCAGCCTGTACACCGTGTGCTACAGTCAGACTCAACAATGTCTTATTCCCTGAACAGGACGTGAGCTGGTTTGAACCCACGCTATTCCTTCTGCTTGGGATGGCCCCTCCTTCCTCTTCTGCTTATGAATCCCCACTTATACTTTAAGACACAGCTTATCTATCAGCTTTTCTGTGAAACCCTTATTGACCAACTGAGCACTTCTTTCCAACCTCCAGGCGGAATTAATAACTCCCTTCTCTCTGCTATTATTGCACTAAGTACACACCTGTGTTATGATGGTTGTCATAATTTTTTTGTGATTGTTTATGTACATGTCTTTCTCCCTTGCACGGATTTGAATTTTTCAAGGGCCAGGTGTTTTGTTTTTGTATCTATAATAATTATCACATGGCTTAGCATAGTATTCTTAAAAAAAAAAAAATATATATATATATATATATACTAATTTGGCTTGTTCGTAGCTTCTCAGCCTGACAAGTGGGTCAGTTCTATTCTAGTTCCTGCCTTCAATCCTTTTCCCCTGGTTGGAGATTTGGAAGCTGAAGAGAGTCTTTGGACAACTGTCTGTTCCCCTAAATCAAATGACCGTCCACACCTTCAGTCCATCATTGCATCGGTTTATATAACTTTACCTCCTACGCATTCACACAAGTTTATGCTCCCCGTGATTTGTAACTAACAGGAGCTGAGAAATAAACTTCCAAGTGGCAATAGCAAACCTGAAATTTAGCTAGGAGACATAAATGCAAGCCTGCTTTTTATCTCTCCTTGAAGGTGGTAACAAGCAAGGGAGAACCGAGAGAAAAATGCCTTCCAAGTGGTCACCCCCCACCCACTTCAAAACTTCACTGCCTTGTAGTCACTTTGAAGCCAGTTTAATTAATTGGCCAGTGTTTTTATTCATCTAGACTTCCAGATAGCAGAAAATGATGTTTTTTAAGTTTTCAGCTTTTTCTAAAAACAAAAAATTATTTCTTTATATTTTTGAGGGGCTGGGTTGTGGATCTAGCCTTAGGAAGTTCAAATAAATATACTTAAGAAAAATCTTCAGTATATTATTAGAAATTTTATTAGCGATCTTGGAATAAACCAGAAGGTAAAAACGATCATAAAAGGCTCTGCATTATAGGAAACTCAATGGTTAATGTGGCATAAAACCTGGTTATGAGAATCTGACCTGATAATATTCATTCTTTTCCTCCAGCCACATTCTCAGCCTCAGCTCCTCCAGCTCCCTCTGACTTCAAAGGAAACTCAGCGTGAAGAGGGAGGGAACACAATAGAAGAATTGGTCCGATTATCCCCCTCTGTTTGGAAGTGGGTAAAGATTATAGATATGTTTCCTTCTTTCTGTGCTTTGGACTATATAATGTCAATTACCTTGAGCAAAACCCCCTACCCAGGCTAATGCATAGATTTGGATTATACCAAAATTGCATAAAATTGGAAACAAGATATTAATAATAATCCATAAAGGTGTGACATAATGGAATACATGTTTATTTCACTGGCTTTAGCTGGTACAATAAAAAAAGGAAATTAGTTTAGAGATTTGAATTTTATATTTATTGTACCCTGACCTCTTTTGCTCTTCCCTACCACTTTATATCACGAACGAGGTAATTAAAAAGAGTCTACTTCTTTCCTGCTCTACGATAGCATATTTTTCCCCCTTTAAACGTGTTTGTGTGTTTGTGAGTGTGTGTGTGTGTGTGTGTGTGCATTGATTATTTTAACCAATGTTTGAAAATGAGGTTGTAAAGCTAAAGGCCAAAGGAATGAATTAGCCTGACCTGGTAATTAGAAGACCGTACATGAAGTATTAACCAGGAACCACTGTTGGATTTTACATTTTCAACCCAAAATGAAAAGGCAACCATTATAATCCCACATGACCTCTGAAAATGATGTCAGGAAATGTTTTCTCAGAGTCAGCTACTGGTCAAGACTTACATCAAGTTAAACAAAATAATGAAGGTGCAGGGATTCGGGAAGGGCCAAAAGTTCGAACAGGAGACCTTTAGCCTTTCTGCCTGTGATGCATAATAATACTTCCTGTTTGTTTGATAGGTGCTCACCATTCCCTGAAAGTGAAGCATTTATAACTTCCGTGTTAGGGACTAAGTGCTCTGGCCTCACTCTTCCCGTTTAGGATGAGTTTTCACAGAAGTGAATCAATACAATTTGAACTAACAAGTGAAAATAATAAGAACAACAACACAATCCCCAATGGACCAATCTACTCCAAGCTGTGTCTTATTAAGCTTCCAGAATATTTGGGATTGTCCAGACTACAAAAGAATTATATTCAACTATGAATGAATTTCATCAAGGTTGACTTGCTGTTTAAATGTCTTTAGTAAAGACGCCATTTCCCTTATGAGAGTCTGGATAGACCGCTGTTCCTTATTAGCCAACCAAAGCTTAGAGTAATAACAATAGCTGGAGGTTTGACCTCAAAAATGCTTTAGTTTGAACTATTTCTGCTCGCAAATATAGAAGATTGCAGGTAAATAACATGAAGTTTTTTTTCATTGCTAAGATAGTTTAGAAATATATAAAATATCAGGGCTTTTTTGTGAATTGAATGATTTAGTAAGCCCCCCGTTTTAGTGGTTTGTCATTTTTTAGCCAGTTTTTAGGCTTGACTTACCAATGTCCCAAGAAAACAGAGCAAGAAACTTGAATACAAACCTTTCAACCAGGTAACTCAATAGTTTATAGGGGCAATGAATGACATTTCCTCAGCGGAATCTTGGAAATTACCAATCTTGCACATTTTATTAATCCGTGTTGAACCTGAAGCCTAGAAACCAGCTCCCCTTTCTTCCTGTCTTCAGAATTTCTATTACCAACTGTACTATGTTGAAGTTTATATGACAAGCCATTTCAACACTTTTGTTTAGTTAAATGAAAGTGCATCACTTTTAAAGAAAAGCCCTATTGCCAAAAAATATAAACAGCCCTAACTTTGATTAATATAAATATTTAAAAACCAGAACATTCTGTTCCATCTTATAAAAACAATTCTGATGTAGCTGATGGGAAAGAAAATGTGCTTTCATACATTAGACGAATCCAACAAAATACAGCTGCAGAACAAAATTTTAAGTAAATATGAATTGTTTGTCTTTTCACAGGGCTAGGGTATTTACTTAAATGGAGTTGTTTTTGAACACTTTGTTTCATTAGGAAAAACGAAAGTTTTTTTTTACAGTTTTATTTCTGAAGATTTGATTTAAAGTTCAAAGTCCCCTAATTGAAAATACCATTAGAATTATTCCTCCTGCCCAGTTTAGGGTTTTGCTAATAAGCCACTGGAGAAGAGATGTGTGAAATGAATAGATGAAGAAAAACGTTGACAGCAAAAGCGAGGTGTCGAGGGTGAGGTTAGTTTATTAGGCCCCGTTTGTCACGAATGGGCCTGCTGCACATATAAAAGCAAATCCCTCTACCTTAGAAGATTAATTCTGAAGGAGGCACTCTTGGGTCAAAGTATACAGAAGCGTGTGCCTAATCTCAGAGAAATCAGGCTATTTTCTCGCAGCAATTAAGCAGAGGTCTGGGGTTTCACCCACAGTGTATTTAAACACAGGATACAATTAAACCCCAAAGTATTAATATCTTTGCTCTGCAAAATTGCCCAGGAAATAGATTTTGCCTCTTTCAAATGAAAAGCAAGGCAAATTAAGAGAATAACTTGATTCTTAGCTAAATTGCTTGAAATAAGAGTGTCGTATATTCTTCTAATTGCAAATATCTTATGTGCATAAAGACGGTTCTTACTTTACCATAGGGTAAGAGTGATAAGCTTTTAGTTCCTTTAATCTAGACAACGAATCTTAGAAGTTTGCATGAAAATGTACTGTTTTAACCTGTCATTAAATTTCTTCTTCAGTGTATGTTAAAAATCAACTCATAAAAATCTGAGAATTCACCATTTATCACCAACAAAATGTCACAACTGTGAAGCTTTGCAACCTTTATAAAGAGTAAAAAAGTAAATGTAAATCTTAAGCAATCAAGTATTCAGAGGGACTGCTTTCTGCAGAGGTTTCTTTTGAAGATATTCTATTCATTTACTCATCTCAAGCCAAGAGCTAATCTTCTAGAAAAAATCAGTGCCAGTTTAAAACACTGCTTCGAAAATGCTAAATATAAAAACAACAAAATAACTTTTATTTGTTGAGCATCAGTTCCCTAAAGGCAAAATTTTTAATAATACAAAGTTATATTAAATAAACCACCACCTTTATTCAGATCTTTTCAAACCCTTCTGGTATTAAAAAAAATTTGCCCATGTTACAATTATTGTTACTTCTCTTTTGTCTATATATCAAATTAATATTCCATTTTATTGCCAAACCAAATTCTCTTTGGCTTTTTGGGGGAACAATAGTGGAGGGAAGTTGGTCTTGGAATAGAAAAGAATAGAAATAAATAGTTTTTTCGTTTATATAGGTAGCTGAATCAATAGTTATTTCACTTATACAAGAGTTTCTAGCAAGATAATTGTTGGTATATGATCCAGTGAGAAATCTTATAACCCAAGACACATGGGCATGTTCTTAAAAATTAATAAAACTGAAAGAATGAAGCAAAATAGAGTGAATCTGCTGTGGGATGGTATGTCCGGGCGTGTACTAACGTATTTTCCCGCCTAACACTCCACGGTTGCTTTTTAGAGGAGCTGAGCACTTTAGGTAAAGTGCACAAGGCAATGTCTCCTTAAACCACACTATAGATGGTTTAGGCACTGTTTTGATGTGTGCTGGGCTATGTGAGCAGGCATGGAATCTGAATTTTACGAAGGATTGTTTTAATAGAACCAATGACTTGAATAGTACTTATTGCTGACAACACTGGCAAATTGGTCTACTCTGTAACCTTTAAAAGTGCAGCATACCCCAAAATGAGTTACTTATTAAACAAATGTTCTTTTTTTGAGTGCAACTGACCTTTAAATGATTATTTCTCAGCACTTGCAACAAAGAGAATCTCACCTATCACCTTTACACTTTTGATGCTACAGTGAGTAGATCCATAACCTTTTCACAACAATTAATGTGCCACACAACATGGAATTACAAACGATAATGAGCGCTTTTTCTTTTCAGGGGAAGTCCTATTACGTTATTAAGTTGTTGCAGTACACAGAAGTCATGGAAAAGTATCACAATAAATCGTTATTTTGATCAATCTGCAATCATTTTAGAAAATATCTCTGAAGCACCAAAGAGTAATTTACTGCCGACGACAGTTTCTACTCAAGTTTTTCCCCCTCAATTTCCAAGGGGTGTCTGTGTGTGTATCATGTGTGGAGGATTTAAATAGTTGTATTTCGTTAGAAAAACGTTGTTTATTAACATTAACATTCATTAAAAAACATTTAGGTTCAGGTGCTTATACACTGTTTGCAGGCAGTTTGAACTAAACCTACATGCAACTAGCATGGTGCCCCTTTTCACTGACTAGAAAGAAAAGCTTTTGAAACTCCAGAAGTATTGATGGAATATATATATATATATCTCCTGTAATGATAGAGATTTTAAGATGGTGCTTTCCTCAGAAACAGACACCTTTGTAAACACGTAATGGGTATAATCAAGTCGTGGTTTTTCCTTAATTAAGTATAGAGGGTAATTATAAACTTTATTCTTCAGGAATCAAATCAAATCTAGCATATATTTGGAAGAGCTGATGTTTTCTGGGATCTCTTTACTAATGTAAGGAGACCCACGTTACTGCAAGTCTCAATGGCTTTGTCTTGAGCAGATAACCTATTGATACTTTAGTGGAACTGCTGCATCTGATAAAGCTTTCATTGTCTTAAATATTTTCCCTCTTAAAGAAAAGCGAGATTCCAATTTTGAAAAATTCAAGGAAAATTTTCTTAATCTGAAGGATTCAAATACTGGAACAAGGTAGTATGTCCATACTTTACACACATTTTACTGTCACAATAAGGCACAAATACCTGCGTATGTTCAAGGATAAACATTTTTCTCACAAAGCTCACCTTACTTATAAAATAGTTTTAGAAAGGTGTTGGACTCTTACAATTTTTAAATATCAACCTTCCACAGAATAAAAAGGCGTTTTTCACCAGTGTGTTCTTTCTCTCTCTCCTCTTTTCCCACATCTCTTACAAAGTGAACATATTGGAATGAATTACAGAGAAATCTGAGAAATTTTTCCTAAATAATGAAAAATAACTCTTTTGAAATGATGCTCACTTACAGTTTTCTTTTCGGCTCTGACTTTGTAATATTTTGTAAAGCATGAGGGGCAGCCACAAACCTTCATCAGAGAAATCAAAAGTAATGTCCTTTGGAAACATTAGGCTCTAAAAGAAAAAAAAAGTGGCAGAGATATGACTTATTTGGCTCCCTTTAGTTTAATTTACAAAAAGGCAAATCAGTTATTTTATTGGCATGTAATCACAAAGAAAAATACACAGACTTAAGACTAAACCGACTCATCGTCGAGACTTCCAGGGTCTTATTCATTAATTATGGTGGCTGCCGACAAACAACAGAGGAAAATCAACAATGCTGGATAAAATAATCATCAAGGGCTTCTATGTCTGTAAACTATTTAAATTCTTGAAATTGAATATTTATGATGAGTGATGCTCTTTAATGCAGACCATATTTCCGTCCATTCTCAGCTCGGTGTGTTCAGAAACCCCAGATGCCCCGTCCTTCTTTCACACTCACCTTCCACTTGGCTTCATCACAGCCCCTCGCTAACATCCTGCCTATTAGAAAACTGAGCGACCAGTGTCACTGGCAGTTTCTCAAGAGCCTGCTCGGTTGGTGACATCTCTCTCCATCCTTAACAATAGTTCAGTTTCAATATCCTATCTGCCCTTTCACAGGCAGCCCCTGTGAAACAGTTGTGAAGTTTATTTTGCACTTATCAATACAATGTAAACCAGCGCGGGCTTACCTCCTTGGGGTGAGTGAACCCGCATTGCCTGTGAGCACAGACAGCGCGTTGGCTACAGATGTGACTGGTTAACTGTACAAGCAAGGAGGATAAATCCACATAACAATACTTCATTCACCAAGGAAATCTGCAGTGGATTACAGCTTCTCTATGGTTAAGTCTGGTCTTAATTTACTGCTTTTATTCAGTTTTCAACCACAAATGAGCCCCTTATGAGGCATTCACTATGCAGAATTGACAACTCTTTTTATCTACTTGAAAAATATTTTTGGATAATAATTTATGGTTACAAAATATTTTAAGCAGTTTGAATAGTTATATTATATTCTTTCAATGCCTAATGATGCAGTACCCCCTGTAAAAATGGAATGCCAGGCAATCTGGTAATTTTACATACAGTATTTATAACAACAGAGCAATTTGGCCATATAGAAACACAAATTTTAAAAAAAGCCTTCATATTTCATAGGAAGTCTTTTAAAGACATTTTTAAAGCTCTTAAATTGTATCTCAGGAGAAAATCAGAGTTTAGAACGGTGTCTAAAGGCCCTATATATATGAGTGAAAAAATAATTTTGGCAAGCACTCTATTTTATTTATGAATTATTATGTTTAGAATAGCATATTTTAAACACCCTTCCAAAGGGAAAAAATATCTGCAGCTCACTCTCAGGACACAAGGGAGAATTCATATGCCATTTATATTTTATACATGAAACCAAAATGTGTGGGTAGGTTTGTATTTTTTCACCAACAAATGTTGTTTCCTTAATTTATATTCTGAATTAATGCTGTCTTTTAAAAAAATCCCTGTGAAGGTGCTCATTATTATTGGGCATGGAGTCATTTTAAGGACTGATTGCCAGCAACTAGAGGTACTCTGGAAAGCCCTGGCTGGAAAACATCATACAGCTTTAATAAGTGGCAAGTGCCAGTATCAGAGTTTGTCATTGCAGATGCACACCTTCTAGTATGGCCAACCAGTGAGCCTATAACTGGGAACCGGACCCGTGTAAATAAGATGGGATGTATTTTATAAACGGAGACAATGGAAGCAGTGTGGTTGATGTTCTTTGAGATGATAGAGTTCCTTTGGCACTACCTTAGATTAATTTAAACTGTGGGTACATAAAGCTTTATAACTTTCCTCTTGGCAGAATTTGAGCACTTTCAGACTCATTGATACTAAGGGACTCTTCTCATTGCAGAATGAACTCCCTGCAGATAAACAAAGGAAAACATTCAACGAAGGTACTTGCTGTATTTTCCTGATTAGTAGCTACACTGTCGTGAGCAGGGAATGAGTGCTTAGGGAAAAGCATCCTTGGCATTAACAAAAAAGGACACTGCTTTTACCAGGAGGAACACTTTATGATTTCTAAAATCTCTCTCTTCAAGTGCCATATGTAAATCATATTTTAAAAAAACCCAAATTATGCCTGTGCTTCAGGGGGAAAAACTACATAAATGTGCAGTAGAAAAATAATGAACTGTATCACTTTGGTTAGTTAAGCAATTATTGCTTCTTTATAGACTCAAATGCTGTTTGCTTTT
Organism: Ceratotherium simum simum; assembly: GCF_057802395.1. Taxonomy (NCBI): domain Eukaryota; kingdom Metazoa; phylum Chordata; class Mammalia; order Perissodactyla; family Rhinocerotidae; genus Ceratotherium; species Ceratotherium simum. The sequence goes on from NC_141901.1 coordinate 81,667,515, forward strand.
CATCATAAAAACAGGTGGGGTTTGTTTTTTTGTTTGTTGTTGTTGGTTTATAATTTTGCTCAAAAGAATTGTTATCATTCTTGTTGTTTTAGAACTTGTCACACTCTGCCTTTAGTCTGGCAGCTAGGTTTCATTACCTTCAGAGATGTTCTAATGAAGGTGTAAAAGAAAAGGTTAGAAAGGTGATAAATTAGACAACAGAGGGATCAGATTCAAATGCCACTTAATATAATTCCAAAATCATTTATATTAGAATAGTTTCATTAACAATATTACAGCTACCTTCTCTTGTTTATCTCAGACAAATTAACATATAGATAAGAGCAACTTCTGTAACAGAATATAGAGGTTTGGAATTATGACAATCGCAGTGAACTAGCCTCGTTAGTCCAGGCAAAAAATAGTTTCTAATCACCAGCTGTGGGTCAATGAGCACAAGATCTCGAGGGAGATTTGGTGCATGCTCTCTGATCCACTTGGGACGCAGACCTATAATGTTCCTGCACCGTTTACATTACACCTTGTGCACCGGATGCTGGTCTCATTTCGCCTTCCTCTTCCTGCCAAGCATTATATGTGAAGTTAGAGTGGGAGGGTCATTTAACAATGAAATTCCCCATTGTATAACCATTACAAAGCTATCCAGGCTAAATAACTTGTTGTTTTTTAAGTCACTGTGCAATTTCAAGGTTTTAATGGTCCTTAAAATATAATACCCTGTGTCATTTATTTCCTGAAGTGAAAGCTAGTGCCAGCCTTTGGATTTCATGTAAAACAAGTGGTTCAATATGGTTTGAAGAGAGAATGAAAACTTGATAAGCAATTAATCTACCCTGAATGTTTTCCTAATGGTTTGCACCTTTTCTTACTGATTTAAAAAAAATAATCTAGATTTATTCAAAAGAAAATCAAATAAAACATACATCCAAATCTTTCTATAGTGCATTTGTTAGAGGGAAACCCACACACAGTGAGGCAGGAAAGATCGAACATTTAAATAAGTTAAAACTAAAGATGTTTCTGGTTGAATAGTAGTAACTTGATTTTTTTTCCCCCGGTGCCTTGAAGCTATGGGAGAAGGGAAAGATTTGTAATGGAAAATTTGATAAATGCACATAGAGAAGGGGTTAATTTCCTAACAGGATAACCCTGCAAGTGACACCTGCTTGGGGAAAAGAAGGTGTCCGAGTCTGACTGCTGATTTGCAGAGGCCCAGGCTTAAGAGTTAAGGCAGGCCAGAGACATCATCAAGATTCAAGACTCAGCTCAGCTATAAAACAGAGCTGAGTTGGGTTGATGTGTCTACCAGCCAGTGTATCACCAAGGAGCCTGGTGAGAACATAGAGAAGACTTGCCAATAAGGTCATATTGTCTGAGAGACATTGTACAGGCAGAGGAGACTCTTGTCAAAGGACCATGTGTAACATACAAATTGAAGACCCAGGAGTCTAAGAGTAGAAGGGAATGCATGACAGTGGTTAGTGGAGCCAAGAGAATGAGAGCCCAGCACAAATTGATACAGGGCGTCAATAGTTGAGGGTTACAAATGAAAAGACCATGATGTTTCCAATTCAATAGAGATTATATGTTTCTCCCTCTGCAGAGTGGTGCAGGGCAAAAACGGCAAATCCCAAGATATAGGAATCAATGAAAGGTTGGAGAGTTACCAGAGCAGAATTTACAGGGACAGTAACAAAGTCAGAGAGCTTGCTGTTGAGTAAATGCCAATGGAGTTTCAGGAGCTTCTGCAAGCTAGGATACTTCAAGAGACATTCCTTGTAGGATAATGATAACCATATCTGATAGGACAAGCATGGGATCCAACAAGATGATGTCCGTGTTCAACACTGGGACTGAAGCTGAGACCATGCCTCCCTACTTAATGAGGAAGTACTGGAGGTTAAAGAACTTTATAATATCATACTTAGTGCATAAGTATGATAATTGCATATATATGCATATACCTAAATTAATTGCTTGGTAAAACATATATAGCCTTCACCCAAATTGTTGAGTTAACGAAGAACAAGAACACTGGTTGCCAAAGTCCCAAGGTGTAGGACACTTATTCAGCTGCCAAGTAGAAACACCTGAAATGTGGGTGTGCCAAACTAAAGCATTCCATCATATTTTTGGCACTTAGCAAAGTCTGGCCTCTGTTGGATGTGCCGCACACTTTGTAACCCGGATAAATACTACATGCCTATCATCTGAATGGGGTTAATCTCTGATTGGAGTATTGCCAAGTAACCCAATTTTAGAATAGCACAAATTTTAATTATATGTTTCATTTAACTGACACCTGTCCTTGGAGGCTGTCATTAAAATCTAACAAGTTATGATGTGGAAACTATTATTATCTATGATTTATAGAGAGGCAAAAATAAATAAGGAGAGAAAGAAAGAAAAAAAGGCTGAGAGGTTTAGAGGACTTGGAAGACTAGAGATCCACTGGTGAAAAAGAGCACCATATCAGTTACCCAGAAAATGTACAGAAAATGAAAACCCAGATCATTGGATTTCTGGTGTGTGAAGTATGATTTTACTAAATATCCACCTCACCCATCACGTCATATTGTGGGTATAGTACGCCACTCTTTTCCTGGGTAAACTGGGAAAAAAATGTTTCTTAAGTAAATAGCTTGACCCTGAGAATGTGCCAGTTTTTAAAATAAGTTCTACCAATTTAAAAATCCCATACTATTTGGCTTCTACATTTAGTCTGCTCAAGAGGAAAAGTGTGATGGAGAAAATGATTGGGGTATAGATGAAACAAGATAATGTGTTGATAATCATTGAATTTGGATAGTGGGTACATGGAGGTTTGTTATACTATTTTGTTTACTTTTGTATAACTTTGGAATATTGCATAATAATTAAAAGAAATTCAATTTAGAGAAGCATTTAGATACTTGCATACCAATTTATTGGGCAAATTAATTCACTTTATACGGCAAAATTTGGCCATAAACAGGAGAACAGAACATCTTATATTAATTATATTATATTACTATACTTATGTTAATGATCCCACTGTAACTATACCAAGTTGTCCTAAAAATGGAAAACAAAACAATCTGTATATATTTTTCCAGTCTCTGAATTCACAAGCAGTCTTTTTATTACAGCCCTAGGATTCTAGACTGAATGCCAAATATGCTTCCTGTTTAGATCAAATTTAGCTTTAACTAAAATAATTAGCCCTTGCTCCTAATTCTAATGGAAATGTAAGACTCTTAACTATTCAGTGATAGTAACACTATTAGATACTGCTGCTAACAGTGATGTATATGAAATAATTAGCAGACTGTTTCTGTTGGAGATACATGCAGAATTCGTCCTAAACCAAAGGCAAAACAATAATAAAAACTACCGCCTTTTAACCTTTCCGTGAATTTAAATAAAAGATATGGTACTGGAACTGCACATTAATAAGGCCTGTTAAGCTTGGAGGAACATTTTACATTCATCTGTAGTTCATCAGACAGGTTCACGACCTCAGTAAAATAGCTCTAGCTCCTGCAGTTCTTAAACTGGCATGGGGGAGGGCATGAAATATTATTTTATGATTAGAAAATTTTACTAGAATTGACAGAAACAAGGAAACACACTCCGATATTGAGTATATGCTCTGAAATTAGCACATATAAAACTGAAGATATTGAATGGATTGACTTTTATTCCGCTAGGTACCTTACAAAGAAGCAACTAAAGAGCTAAATATAGCACTGTAGTTTTATGCTTAAGGTAAGAAATTTGAGGGTCAGCCTCTATTTGTGTGTGAGGTACACACAAAGGGGGACCACAACCTTATTTCACAATTTTCTAATTTATATGGTAATGACAAAAATATATAATGTTTCTCATTAAAATTTTTTTTCTCGCTAAACAGCGTCTGTTTGGAAGTATTCCGTTGTTCATTTTTATCCTTCCTTTCCCTAAATTTCCTGTTGAACGACATTGTGGGAAAGCCGTTACCATTCAAGGTGTTGCTGTTAGCAGAAGTCCCACTAAAGGGGTGAAGTCAGTCCAGCCACATCTCCATCACTCAGCCTGAGAAAATTTCATCTGCAGAGCTGATTCATGCTCCTTCTTTGGATCTGCTACTGGCAGCACAATAAGGGGTGAATGAAATAAGCACTCAGCAGCTGAATGCCCTTAAAGACCACTTGGGAACTTTATTTGGTGCCAAATAAAGTGACCTGCCAGTGTCAGCTGCGGGAAGCATATTGTACTGGGCTCTGCAGTCTGTCCCAGTTGCCTATTCATTTCTGAGGAAGTTTTCAGGTATTGAATTTTAATCCATGATGCCCAATTATAATTTGGGACCCTTTCACATTAGAGACTGGGCCTCACCTCATTTGGCAATTAAGTCAGAGCTGCCTAATACATGATTTTAATTTCCGGAAAGCAGGTGCTTCCTTTGGGCAGTCACCAATCTCTGATTGTCCTTCCTTCTTGGGCTAAAACCATTTTCATTTTCATATCCCCCTCCTTCTATAAGTATTCACTGCATGTTAGATGATTTTCCTGCTTAAGCCTGTAGAGATTCCCATAGGCTTCTTTTAAAAGTGCTTATAACTTTTAAAAAAATTCATTTTGTAGGTATCCGTTTGATCTCTACTTTGTAATAACTTACTATACTGCTTTTTAAAGTAATCAGAATAAAGGCTTGTTTACAACATTATCTCACACTTGAAATTATGAAGCGAGACTACCCAGAAATAATTACTGTCTGTGTTAACTTTCTTTGTCTCCTATTTTTACCAGTTCAATTAGATACTTCTCTAACAATTCAAAAACTATTGTTGTTTGAGTTTCTTTAACGCTATGTGTCTTCTCCAAACAGTACTTTACTGTTCAAAGTAAGTATTTGAGAGAGCACCTTATAATATGAGAAACTCAAATATAAGGTGCCTGATTTGAAGGCAGATATTGTATAAGTCAAATTCTATCTATAAAGAAGTTCCCCTTCACACACATGTGCTAAGATGGTGCAGTCTTGTCTTCCAAAACTGCTTTGTGCAAGATTGAGCCAGTACCAATACGGCCAGTAGAGAGGAGATTGGGAAACCAGATGTCACTTTGTGCCGACGATGACAGCTTCCTTATCCCTTCCATTGCTATGAACGAGCTGCCTACTTCACTATTTCCATCCCCACACATGAATTATAAAATGCTGTTGAAATATTGTTGCTATGACGGCCATCAGTAGGGTTAAATTTAAACCTTTAGGGGCTGTAGACAGACCTAAGTCATTGGTAAGAGAGGTGAGTAAAAGAGAGAGGAAGCAAAAAACAGAGTAGGAAAGAAATAAAAAAGAGTTAAGAAGAAAGAGGAAGAGAGAAGAAGTTGGAGGAAGGGAAAGAAAAAGCGGTGCTTAAATTGGGGACACAATTGAGTGCTACCATCAGTTGGCTTATTCTGATCATCCTTTGGCTGTCCTCTGCAGACGGAGTCCCTAGATGCCTCTGCCGCCTAGCTGGACTCCCTTGAGTACTGTGGCAGACTTAGCTGAGGGTTAGCAAAACGTGATAGGCGTTACTAGGACCATGGGCAAATGTTTCTTTTAAAAAGAGCAAAGCAACCAAATTCTGAATTTGAAAGATGCAAAATTAGAGAGCTTTGCAAAAACACTCTTTTGCCTAAAAAAAGGATTTATTTAATATTTCACTTGAAGAATTAGCTCTCCTAGAATATAACAAATATGATTTGCTTAAAACATGTGTGAAATTGTGTGTGGTAGTGTTTCTCAAGCTATGTTCCAAGAAGTATTCATGTCCTGCTAGATATTAACTGATGCTTCCTAAAAAGAAGCACGCTCTCATCAAATAGATTTCAAGACACTAAACCATATTTGCCCTCTGGGTGAGTCACGATGCTTATTACCATATTATAGGCACTGAAAAGTCCTGCAGTGAAAAAAACAACTGCCATTTACGTTGGACCCAGCATTTTATAAAAAATTTGACTATAAAAATTTTTTCCCTTAAAACACTATTAATAATTTGCATTTTCAGGAACATCGTTATAAAACAGTGTATTCCAGTATTAGTATTTATGATTTTGTTATTGTTGCTTTTGTTTTGAAAAGTAGAAATAGCTGAAGTGCACAGTAGGTATTGTCTTTGGGACCAGAATAATGAAGTATAATATATCTGTTTAATACGCAGTTCATTAAATTGGATATGAACCTTACATCTTATGACGCTGTTTATTTTTACCATGCCTGTCTACTTTTCCATATTCCTCATCAGTCTCAACGTACATTAAGGGCAGGGTCCCTGTATTGCTTTCCATTTTATCTCTGAGAACTTGCATAGTACTTTGCACATTGTAAGAACTCAATAAATATTTGTTTGAATGAATGAATGGACACTGGAGTAGACATCTTTTTAAGCTGTAGATATAACCACCTTAGAATGTGGGTTTCAAAAAAATAATTCTTGGCCTCAGAGTAAAACTAACAGAAGTGAAAGTAAGAATGACTAAATTGAACGGGTCTTTAATAGCTTTGTCAGAGGCCAATAAATTCCTCACCAATTACTCTATTGTCTGATGCCTCATTGCTCTTGTTAGCCGGTCTATTTGAAGTTAATGTTCATTCTATTCTATAATTTTCCAATTTGTTTTTAAGTCTTTATATCTTCAGTTATCTTCCAATAGCTATTTCTTACCTGCCCTTTACTTTTTGTTGAATGACTTCTTAAAAGCAGAACTAACAGTGAACTTCATCTATCATAATCTGCTCTGACAAATTTATGGAAGAGACAAGAAAAGGCAGTGAAGACCTGGGGGTTAGGAGTGTGTGTTATAGAAGAGGTAAAAGAGGTAAGATGTTTAATTCACTCAACAAATATTTCTTGAGTGCCTATTCTATGCCGGGCACAGTGCATAAAGTCTAGACAATTCAAGGTCAGCCAAAAATATGAAATATTCATCAGACAGATATCAACAGAATTAAGAATTATCAAAATTTCATCCTCCCTAAATCGGTTTATACTCTAGAAGGACTCGATATTTTTAGAGCAATGATTTGATGTGTGAATTGTTTGTCTTATCTATTATGCTCTGTTTTTACAGAGGTCCATCTTTTCTCCCTTGACAATGCTGCCAACTTTCCTAAAATTGTACAGTATTTTATGGGCCAGGAGAAAACCACTTAATACGATTCTGCCACATAAAATTTAAAGTGATTTTAGTTACCTTAAATCAAAGCAGTAACTGTTCAAAAGTCCACCCAAAGAATGGTTTTGACCAAGGGTTGATAAACTATGCCCTGTGGGCCAAATCCAACCTACCATGTGTTTTTGTAAATAAAGTTTTATTGGAACACAGCCATGGCTCTTCACTTACATATTGTCTATGACTGCTTTCTTGCTCCAACAGCAAGGTTGAATAGTTGCAACAGGAACTGTACAGCCTTCAAAGCTCAAAATATTTACTATCTGGCCTTTTATAGAAGTAGCTTAGATAATCCTTGGTAATTTGGGTTAGAGTAAAATGGTAATTTGGGTGAGAGCAAAATGATGGATCACAAAAAAGAAACATTCAGCATCTCTCTTTGGATACAATTTTGTTCCTATATTTGCATATGATGTGGATATTATTCTGGAAATTCTTATCCAATAAAAATAATATCCTCTTCATTAAAGATCTAAATCAGTAGCAGTTGGAATTCCATTTCAGGGCTGTTCTTTTTTTTAATATCTATAAAGATAGAGAAGAAAAACTGGAATGTCCAAGTTTTATAGAAATACATTCTATGCTGGGAATATAAAACTTTTCTCGGGAAGTAGGATACTTTCATTGATATTGTAGTCAGGCTCCAAGATGGTCTATTTCCTGATATCCACTTCCTTGTGTGTTCCCATCCTACACAGAATAAGGCTGACTTGTATAATCAATAGGATATTGCAGAAATCATGGAGTGTGACTTCTGAGTCTAGGTCATGAAAGACTTTGTGATTTCTGCCTTGTTTTGAAAGAACCAGGTACAATGTTGAGAGGACACTCAAGCAGCTCTTTGAAAAGTTCCATGTGGTAAGAAACTGAGGCATCTGCTAACGGCCAAAGAGGAACTGAGGCATCCCGCCAGCACCCATGGGAGTGAGACGTCTTAGAAGTACACCCTCCAGCCCCAGTCAAGCCAAGCCTTCAGATGACTGCAGCTTCTGCTGACATCTTGCTGACAACCTCCTAAGAGGACTGGAGCCAGAACCACCCAGCTAAGTCACCCCCGAATTCTTGACCTTCAGAACCTATGGGATAATAAATGTTTGCTCTTTTAAGCCACTAATTTTTAGGATAATTTGTTATGCAGCAATAGATAACTAATATGGTGTATGAGAGTGTGGGCTCTGATGTCATGCAACTTGTGTTTGAATGCGGATCTACCACTTACCAGATGTGTGACCTTGGGCAGATTACTTAATCATGATATGTAGTTTTCTCATCTGCAGAAATGGGGATACAATTGCCCCTATCTCACAGAATTGTCATGAGGAATTCAGTGAGATCATGAATGAATGACAACACTGCTAAATAAATGTTAACAGTTGTTTGCTTTTAATTGTTTTATAACTGATTCCAAGTATCCACCTAAGAATTCCTTCATATCTCATTCTTTTTGGCAACTAAGTGAACAAATAGTAGAATTTTAAAGGTCTTTTATCCTACAGCCTGGAGTTCGTACAACTTAGAACACCTAAAGTGAATGTGGTAGATCAGTAAAGCAGTAATTAAGAGAAGAGGCTATCGTCAATACACCTGAAAACAAGATACATATTACTACTGCATTATATTACATGTAAACAATAGAGGATGAAGAACAGACTGCTACTCAAGAACATAGGTAAAACTATATCATCTAACCCTAGCCACAAGTTAAAAAAATAGACAAATGTAATTTTTGGTTTAATTTGCTAAAGCCTAAACCACACATATCGTCTTTTGCTAAAAATAAAAGATAAATAGCAAAATAATACGATTTTTTGCAGATTGTTTGAGTTATCTAACCCTTCTTTAATCCAAGGGATTATTGGACAAAACCAATGTTCCTTCAAAAACACTTACGAAATCTGTTGTGGATTACCGATATCATCAGTTAAACCTGTTTCAAATTTATTGCTTTCATTCACGTTAAATAATAAAAGGGTCCATTTGTCCCACCACATGTATATACACGAATTTAGCTTTCATCGTTCTCTACAAGTTTAATCCGGTGATTTATGTTTTTTAACGCATATTCAGGGAATCTGTTGAAGAAACTCATCCAGACAGACGGAAGAGCTAGATGGGATTAATGGGATGTGTGCAGGATTTAAAGCTGGTTGATTCAATTCAGAGTAGGTTAAAAAGAGAAAAAAGAATATAACACTGTAACCCTCCTTGAGGTTCTAATCATTTTAATGACTTTAGCAAAAGAGAACAGGCTAAAGTAAGGAAAGTTCAGAGACAATGATCCCTGTTTCTAGAAATACATTATATGGAAGAAAAGCCATTGCTTCAGCTTTTCTTTTTTTAGCAGTGGAAAAACACCACTATATTTTTCTTAGAGAAAATCTGCCTTCTATTTAAGTCATCATATTAATGCTTAAATCTGAGGTTTCAAAATTCTTGATTTTCTTTGTGAAGCCATTGTATTTCACTTAACACCACGACCAGCAGCAAAAACTAGGGAAAAAAAATGGGCAGGCTGACTTTTTTTTTTAATGTTTTACAGCAAGGCAATATATTACTTTCAGATCCTCAGATGGCAAGTTCTAAGATACAAAAAATACTATGACTTATCTTATTAATGATGACTTTGAACGTTTAAACAAATTCAGTTTAAGTCTTGCAAGAACAAAATATTGGAATATGGGGAGAAAAAAATCTTTTTTCCTGGTAGGGTGAAGCCCATTCCACTCTATCAGGTATTTTGTTTCAATGACATTCTAATCTTTACACACACTAAGAACTTCCTTTTGTATTATTGTTTTGTTTAGTGTAAAAAGTATTTTAACAAATATGATCTTTTCCATTAACTTCTTTCCAAACACAGAGGACAAAGGGAGACTTGACAAGCATATTTCAGTGCTTCGTTGAACCCAATATGTAATTCTAAATATTTCCAACCCTCATTTTGTTACAACTTCCATAGTTTAATGGAACACCTTGGACCATGAAGTATTTTGTGTTCATTAACTTTTAAAGAGGAAAAGAAATGCTATCTAGTTATCAGCATTTGGGAGACAATATCAAGTGTTCTAGATATTTTTCTGATTCTACCCCTGACATAGACCACACACAGGGACGTGGGAAATGGGAAGTGGAGTTCAGTGCTGTCCAATTGAACTTTGTGTGACGATGGAAATGTACCGTACCTGTGCTGTCCAGAACTGTAGCCACCAGGTACCTGTGGCTATGGAACACTTGAAATGTGGTTAGTGCAACTGAGGCACTGAATTTTTAATTTTACTTATTTTAATTTGTTTAAATTTAAATAGCCACATGTTGCTAGTGGCTACCATATTGAACAGTGCAGGAGTAGATAATTTAGGACTAGATTTTCAAAAAGAACAGCTAATTCTGCAACAATTGATTATCTTAACTTCTAGCTCCATTCACTCTTATCCCACGTTGATAATGTCTAGAAAGATCAACTTTGGGTTATTTTTAAGAGCTATAGACTTAAATTTGCTAGAAAATGTCTGCCCTTTGAAGTATTTTGCATATACAAACACTGAGATTTATTTAACTACTTTTTGAAAAAAGTTGAGCTGCTCAGATGACATTTAATTTAAATTTAGTTACAAATTTATGATTTATTAATATAACTGAATTTCTTCCTTGCTTCAACACCATCATTAGTTTGAAATTTCTTCAAACAAGTATCAAAAATTATTTTCAGAATAAATAAAATGCTATCAGATCATAATTTCCTACTTATATGAAAAAGTAAAATATTTGTCTCAGGCAAAATGTGCCTGGAGATACCCAATATCATATTACTATTATTATTATTTCTTTGTGTGAGGAAGATCAGCCCTGAGCTAACATCCATGCTAATCCTCCTCTTTGTGCTGAGGAAAACCAGCTCTGAGCTAACATCTATTGCCAATTCTCCTCTTTTTTTCTCCCCAAAGCTCCATTAGATTGTTGTATGTCATAGTTGCACATCCTTCTAGTTGCTGTATGTGGGACGCGGCCTCAGCATGGCCGGAGAAGCGGTGCGTCAGTATGTGCCCAGGATCCGAACCCAGGCCGCCAGTAGTGGAGCACATGCACTTAACCACTAAGCCACGTGGCCGGCCCCCAATATTGTATTATTTTAAACGTTGTTTACATGATGACTTGAGTTCCAGTAAATTTGTGGAGTGAAAACGCGTAACAAATGCAAAACTTTCAACAGACTCTTGCATTTTCATAATTGGCTGGGGTTTGACTTATTATGTTAATATGCATTTCATCCTTATTACTCCAGCTGTGAAATTCTTAAATCATAATTTTATCCTTTTCTAGTCTCTACCATGATGTATTACAAGATTCTGGGCAGGCCATTTAGATTCAGGTTTTTCATTTGTTTGATTCCAGTTAACTGGGTAATGCCATTATTATCTGCAGGTAAGTTGTTTTAAAACTTGGTAATTGACCAAAATTAATTAGGAGTAACGTAATGACAACAAATACATATTTGTGAGAATAGGAATATTTTCAAAGTTCATAGAAACACCCTGGAATTCCCTTCCTCCTACAACTCTCTGGATGCAAAATCCCTTTTTTCTTTGTTTCAATTTATATATGCTAGCAAAACCATAGATTATGCAGTATTTCAGTACTCTAAATTCCTTATTTTTCTTTCTCAATTTTTGTTCTCCACAGATGAGCTCTGCCCATGTACTACCTTGTAAAGATCTGCAATGTCTTAACTGTTCCAGCCCCACATCTATTCTGCTTTGCCTGTCAATCACATCACCTTCCAAGGTACTTCACTGCACACAAATCAAGTTTGAGTCAAGTCTGCTTCTAATCAATAGATCCTTATAGATTGTTTTAGTATACCTAAATCACTTCCCAGAAAATATCTCGCCATCTCACTTCTAATGGGAAAACATCAGATGAGATTTCAATCTGGGCCACTGAAGAAGAAAGGCTAATGTATTCTCCTGGGCCATCAGGGGCCTCAACTCCATGTCATTCTCACATGAAATGGGAAAATGTTTTCTCTCAAGTCAAACACACACACAACAGGAACATTTTAACTGGGGGCGATGTGGGATGAAGGAAAACAGCTGAAGGAAGTGCACGCAGCCAGGCTGTTTCAACCCCGTAGAAAGCTTGTGTGTTGCCTCAAAACCTCTGCAGTGTGGTGGAGGCAAGCGAGTTCTAAAAACACAAGTGCCTCTTTGAAACAAAACTGCCTGGAAATGTTTTTTTTCTCTTTAGTAAATCAACAGCCAATGTGGCCACTAATGGTACTTTGAATGCCGTAAAAACACAGTCCATTTATTATCCATATTCCAAAGATATTTATTGCTGTAATAAGATAGTTAAACAGAATGCTAAGCAGCTGTTCTTAAGCATCTATCCTGTTCTGTAGCTAAGGGGAGTACTGACAAAATTTGTATTTATATGTTACTCTTTCCAGCTAACAAAATACTCTCACATAGATCATCTTGTTTAATCTTCATAGTAGCATCGTGAGAGTTAGTATGTCCTTGAACCACAGTCAGGAAACTGAGGCTCTGGTAGGTAAGGAAGTTGCCAGTGTTCAAGCAGCTGGCATTTTGAGGTGTATCTTTAAACTTAGAAGATTCCAGAAGCTGCCTTCTTTTCAGAACATTATACAAAAAATAGGTTACTCACATCTACCATTTTACTTTCCTGATATTTTAAATGAAAATTTAGTTCTGAAAAGAGATGAATTTTGGTCTAAGTGATTCATAGGCAGAATTACACTGTTTCTCAGGCTATGCTGCAGGTTGGCAAGCTGTATTCTGCATAATGTTAAACTTTGCCTGAGTTCGGATGGAGGCCACTGAAGGACATTCACTTCAGGGGTTTTGCCAGATGTAGACCAGAGTCAGCTGAGCCTTTAGTCCTCAATATCCTCTGAGAATACTTTCTTGACTGTGACGGGCTGCTTCTAAGATGGCTCCCAGGGATCTCTTCCTCCTGGAATTCATGTAAAATCCCCTTCCCTGGAGTTTGGGATGGACCTAGTGACTTGCTTCTTATGAATAAAATCTGGCAAATAAGATGGTATGTCACTTCTGAGATTAGGTTACAAAAAGACTGGCTTCTCTCTTGCCCACCCTCTGTTGCTCTCTTGCTTGCTCATCCTGATGGAAGCCAGCTGCCTGTTCTCTGGTCTGCCCTATGGAGAGGCCCATGTGGCAAGGAACTGAGGGAGGCTCCAGCCAACAGCTAGTGAGGACCTGAGGCCTTTAGTCCAGCAACCCACAAGGAACTGATTTTGTCAACAACCATCTGAATGAGCTTGGGGCTGGATCCTCCTCCAATCTAACTTTGAGATGACTGCAGGTCTTGTGGTCACCTTGACTGCAGTCTTGTGAGGATTTGATCCAGATGACCCAGTTAAGCTGTGCCCAAATTCCTGACCCACGGAAACTGTAAGATAAAATATTTATTGCCTTAAACTACTAAGTTTTGGGAATAATTTGTTACATAGCACTATATAACTAATACATTGACTTGAACAGAATTCCTTTTTCCTACCCTTATGTGCACAATGCCCTTCCCACTATCCAGACTTAATTTTGGAAAAGGATTTGATATCAGTAATTATGAAAACTGCATGGTGGATAAGATCATTGCTTTGGGGTTAGAAACATCTGGGCTGTATCTGGATTTGCCATTTACTAGCTCTAAGACACTGGGGAAGTTATTTAATATCTCTGATCCTCCCTTTCTTTATCTGTAAAATGATCTATCAACACTACCTACCTGATAGGTGTTTTTTTAAGTGAGATCATGAAAACAAAACAAAAATTTTTAGCATCTAGTAGGCACTCAGAAAGTGTTAGCTATTTTTATAACAATTATTCTTTAATTTGAATTCAAATCTATTAATTACATCTACCCATTTTGGTTTTGCATTCCTAACATTCTTATTTCCGTGGAAAGAATTAATAACCAAGGCATTTTGTAAATATTGGGAACAAATACAAGTCATTCCTTTGGATAGGAGGAACCTAGGAAACACACAAAGAGGGTGGGTGACTTCTTCTCTTGTTTGGATATTGCTTACTACAGAGAGAGATGGTCAGGTTAGGTGGTGGTGAAAAACTATAGTATTTCCCATACCTTAAACTCTGCTTTCTCTATTTCAACTGTGCGTATTTGGGTGTAACTGCAATTGTTTTGCATATGCAAATACATTGTACAGGAAGAAGAAATTTGGTATTTATATTTATGTATGATGTTTCAGTTTTGAGATGAAGCCTCTCATGGGCAGGATGGAAATTTATTAGGAGAAATAGAGAAAATGTTAGCATTAGAGTTAGGAGACTTGAATTTTTATTTTCCTTTACATCTTAGTTTCCTCACTAAGAGGAAAGAGTTTTTAGCTGTGAAATTTTGTTATATTTCTGTCTACATTGTAAGTCACCAAAGTATGTATAAAATAATACCATCTACATCGTGCATACCGTTAATAAGACAAACAAAAAAGGTCAGTTGTATAGGCACCATTCCTTGAGCTTCTCTTCTATCTCCTTTCTGTTTTCCTCTTTTAGATAATGCTTTTCAACAAAAGATGTTGGTAATTAACCTCAAATGATATTGTCCTATTCCCTAAGTAATCAAAAACTCCCGTTAAAAATGGAAATAATGGTGACCTGAACCCCAGGAGGATGTCAAGGAACAGCAATGAAAACCATTCTAAAATATTTTGCAAGACACAAAAATAATCTAAGTGCATGCTAATAACTGGCCTGTAGTGTCTTAAAATAGAAACCAAGTTACAATGATTTGCATTAGAGGCTTCTCAAATCCTATGGGTGACATGAACCCATTTCCTCTGTCACACTTCTGAAGAGATAATTGCAGGAAATACTGTAAGCAGTTTAAAATTTACAGGTCATATTGAAAAATGTTTATAGATATTAACAGCTAAACACAACATATAGCAGCACCCAGCACAGCGTGACGTCCACTTAATGGTGAACTTCCACGAATCATGTCAAAAGTCAAGCTTTGCTTTGGTAATAAAGGAATACAGAAATATTTGTTAAATGGGTGAATGAATGAATGACTAAATGAAGGAATGAAATACTTTCCAGAATTTCAGGTTTGTATGAAATATTATAGAAATAATATTAATGAAAAAATTAATTTTTCTTTCATAATATTTAAGTTCCTGGGCGTGAACCCCTTGGATTTTGAAATTAAACAATAATTAACCCAAAATAAGAAAAGTGATTTGCTAAAAGACTTTATTAGACAGACAGTAAATGTGAAAAACATTTCCTAATATTCCTAGAATGTTGGTATAAATACTTTTTAAAAAACTGAAAAATTCATATGGTTTACAAAAAATTAAAAATAAATTTGCTAAAATTTTAAATAATAGAAGTATCTACTAGGAAATAGCAGCAAATAAAAAAAGTCTCTGTGTAAATTATATTTTCCAGCTGACAATGTAGAATTTAATATTTAGGGCTATGTAGAAACAAATAAAATTTATTTGCATTTATTGGACATAAGAAAAATTTAAATGTAGATATAAAGAAAAGTTTGCATTAGAAAAAAGGATTAATTTCTCAATCTTTGTTTGTTAGTTATTTAGTACATTAAACATACACAGTCTGGTGTAATTGTTCCCTAGTTTTTAAATGAAAATATGTATGAGAGTGGATATATAGACACACTTGAGAATTTATATACAGAACAAAGTTACTGGTGTTTCTAATTGAATTACCTTTCTCACCTACCTAAGAGCCTCAAAAAATTTTAAATTATTGTCTATTTTATCTATGCACGTCCTTCCTAAAAAGCCACATTTTTGCACAATTTGGTCTCCCCCCCCGATTCATATTTTCCCTATCTTCTTTTCATTATTTATGAAACTGTACTTTTCTTTACAACCAGCAATACACATTGATGATTGTGAGTATTGATTGGGTTCCCTGGAAAACCATTCATGCACTTGCTCTTGTACCTTAAAATTTATAATTTTTTCATATTTTAGCTTCTTCAAGAAAGATTTGAATCAAGAGTGTTTCTATTTAAGAGATGCAAACTTCTGTATTTTGTCATTTGCCCAGAAAGACATGGTTTTGGCTGAGCATAACAAAACAAAACAAAGCAAAATCTTGCTCGTCTAAGCTCTGTGTGGTCTTGGCTCATATTAGAAGGAGGCCAGGATCAAGAATGTTAATTACTTCATGGGAATCCTGTAATCAAAGTACCAGTGCAACATGAAAATTTTTATTGCATTTAAACAGAAAGAAAAAACAAGAGAGAAAAGGATTAAAACAATGAGAAATCTTGCAACTAATATTTATTTAGCAGCTATTATGGGTCAGGTACTGTTCCAGGTCCTTGGATTATATCAGAGAATAAAATCAGCAGAAACCCCACCCTCTTGAGGCTTACATTCTAGCAGGAGGAGGGGCAATTGGGTGAAGGGAGAGAGACAGTAAATAACAAACAGAATAAATAAACTTTACAGTATGTTAGAAGGTGATATGCGCCAAAGATAAAGAAAAAGTAGAGCACGGTAAGGGGAGCTGAGAGTGTGTATGGAGGCAGGTGAGGGGTGGGGTGACGCTGGTGGTATCACTTAGGGGGGCAATGGTAGGTAGGTCTTACTGAGAACGTGACATTTGAGCAAAGACTTGAAGAAAGTCAGGAAATTATCCCAACAAATATCTGAAGAAAAAGCATTTGAGGCAGAAGGAATAACTTCAATGAAAGCCCTAAGGCAGGAGTGTATCTGGTACATTCGAGGAACAGCAAGAAGATAAATGGGTTAGAACAGAGGCAGCAATGGGGGAGTGAAGGGAGAAAGGTCAGAGGAGAGTGTGGGGTGGTGGTCATTTAGGGGTTGTAAGCCATTGTGAAGACTTTGACTTTGACTCTGACTCCTGACCGACCAATTTTTTGTCCTTGCCTCCTCCCCCCTCCCCCCTCCCCTCCCTCCTCTCCCTCCCCCTCCCCCTCCTCCTCCTTCTCCTTGTGCTCCTCCCTCTTCTTCACCATTATCACCTTCATCACCAAGGTATTTATTGAACATTATCTTGATTTGAACAATAACAACATTCTAAAGTTTTAGGAGTATATTTCCATAATTTTCTAATTCTCATCAATTCTATTTGATCCCAGAGTATGTATTTTATTCCTAATGTGTGCAAAACTGTGTGTTAGGCACATTTAAAAAACAGAAACTGTAGTCTATTGGACAATGTCTGTAGAATATGATTCTCTAGACCGCTCTCTAACAGGACACAATGCTAAGAGTTTTATGTATATTGACTCATTTAGTCCTCCTTGCAATCCTGTAAAATGGATGCTATTATTTTTCTATTTTATAGATGAGGAAAAGGAAGCACAGAAAGGTCAAGTTACTCATCCAAGATACACAGACAGTGAGCCATAGAATTAAAACTTGAACTCAGGTATTTTTGACTCCAGAGTCTGTGTTCTTGATCATTCACAATACTGCCTTCTATTGATCTAATCCTTGACAATAGCCATACTCTTTGAAATGTTTTGTTTATTGACTTGTTCATTCCCTAAGTATTTATTAACATCCTACTATCTTCTCAGCACTGTTAGGCATTGTGGAGACAGGGAGGCTGCAAGCCTCTATGGTGTCTTTGTGTGAATTAGAAAAAGGTGTCTCTGCCTCAAGACACTTTACTTTCTTCTGTCGAAAAATTACCTTACTATTCTGATCTTTTAAGAGCAAGATATTTAACTGCCATCGCTGGAAAACTGTCATAATAAATACACAAATTTATTTGAAGGTCCAAAGGTAGAATAAATACGAAAGCCAAAATATTAAAATCATATATGATCTAAACAATACCTTTGATGCCCTTGGGAAGTGCACGACCTGAAGTGCTGTACATGGCACCTCTATATGAGCCAAATAAAAGATGATAAAACATCACTCCCTAGAGATGAAAAATAAACCACTCATAGTAGGTCAGAAAACTCATTTCTTTTAATAAGACCTTTTGGGGCTTTACCAATAGGCTCTTTCCAAATCTTCCCGTATGAACTCAGATAACTCAGCAATGTTGAAAATTGTTATTTGAACAGTAATAAGACACTAAAGTTTTAGGAGTGTACTCCTGTCATTCTTTTGGGATCATCGCTTATTCTTATCAATTCTATTGAGTTAAAAAATACATGTTGAATTCTGAACAAGTACAAAACTGTGTGGTAGGACTATTTAAAAAATATGGACCATAACCTATTGGGCACAGACCATATACTGTCTGTGATGCACTATAGTGCTGTTGCGCTGTACATGATACCAATTCTCCATAGTATTTATATCCGTCACAACTGACATTCATCAGTTACCTACTTAGAAGAGTGTGTTCCCTCATCAAGATCAGAGCATACCTATGCCATTAATTTTATATTAACTAGCACTTATCCTCAAGAGATTTTAAAGTATGACTGGTTATTAATTCTATCATCACAAAATAAAGAAAAGGAAGTTCAGGGAAGCTAATGGTCGGGCCAGATACAAAAGCAAGAATTTCTGACTCCAAAGCCCACTGTGCCAGGCTGCCTCTCTGCACGTGGTGGGAGGATGACCAACCTCCAACCCCCCTTGCAGATTGATAGAAAAATTGATAGATTAGTGAAGAGCCTACCTGAGCCAGATTCCAGCTCGCTTACACCCACCCAGACCAGTCACAACTCCTATTGTTTAGCAGCCAATTCAAATGACTGAACTCTGAACTGTAATTTTAAACGCATGAAATGGTTCCAGAATTTGCGGCAAGGTTCTTTATATCACTTTTCTTTTCCATCTGTACTTGCTTGTGGGCTGACATACAGTGCTTTTGAAAGGCTAATTTGAAGATATCAGGAGGTATGAAATAAAAATGACAAACATTTATTGAAAGTTAACCAGGTGCCAGGTACTATTATAAGCACTTTATTATATTAACTCATTTAAGAAGTGAGAATCAATGTTATAAACCAATGTTACCACAATAAAAAAAAAAAAAGAAGTGAGAATCAGGCCTTTTTTTTCCCCAAAAAACAAATTTTAGGAGCTTAGGCGAAACTTGAAAATATATCTGGAGCTGAAAGACTGGGTAAAAGAATGAATATAAAGGAATCTTTGCATCTCGAGCTCTCCCATGGAACAATGTGGCCCTGAAGGCATTGTCAACAAACCAGTGGGTGAGACGATTCAGCCATAGGAATAAGTGAAAACATGCTTATGAAAGGGGTTTTGACTTCATATAATTCCTTCATTCAAATGTCCATTTATTTTTTACTTTTTCATGTAGTCTATAAATGATGAATTTGAAAAATAATCTTTTTGGGATATTATCACAAAGAAAGTGAGACTTTCTTGTAGCTGATGAAAATAATTTTTATGATTTTTTCTTAGTTCCTTTTCTTCTTTTAAATAAATCTATGTCTATGCTCTGTTTTCCTTATCGTATTGTAAGTCCCTCAAGAACAGGAGCTAAGTTTTATACCTATGCGATTTTTCGTGTTTACTCTTCTAGTTTGCACAGGGAAGACTTCATTCATTTATTCCCTCATGATTTTTTGAGCACCTACTATGTGCCAGGACCTGGGTTGAGTGAGGGGGTCCAATGGCAAGTAAAATGCAGTCCCTACTAAAATTGTCATTGTTATAGAGCAGCCAGACAATTAAAAGGTAATTTCAATAAGTATAAATACAATGTAGGGCAATATCGGGGTGCTCACTGGAATAGAGGAACACTGAACTCAGTCTAAGGTGATCAGGGAGGACTTCCCAGAGAAGGTGACAAATATTCTGGGATCGTAAAGAAAGTAATAGTTAAGAGGGGAAGGGACAGGATAGGTGAAGTGAACTGCAGGAACCAAAGCCTTGAACCCAACAGCAAAGCTCAGTCTGCCCTGGGAACTTTAAATATTTCCTTATGGTTAGAAGAACAGTGAGATCTTGACTGATGAGACTAGAAAGGCAAGCAGAAGACAGCTCATAAAGGGAACTCCGCCAGTGTTTGCTTTGAAGCTGATGAGGCCGTTGGTAGGTGACATGATTACAGCTGGAATCCCTATAGGTGTGGTGGAAAAGATGTTGTCTACACAGACCAGTCGTTATGACAATCAAGTGCCTCTCAGAGATGACGAAACAAAAGGCAGCAGGGTGTTCTCATCACGCATTAATCCAGGGAGCAGCGTAAAATGGGAACCTGTGTGCTATAATTGTCAGAGTATTAGAAGAAGGTGGAATCTGGTCAGGAGATGAATATTTTTCATATTCTCCAAACTCGTTTGGATATCATCTATGTGACCTTTAGATAAATGTAACCTGAATCTTATAAAATGCCTCCCCATATATAAGCAAAATAGCTTTTGTTGTATTTGCATTTTGCAAATTAAGCATCATCTGAAGGTATATATCCCATTGCAAGCAGCTTTTGCTTCCCTCAACCTTTCCTGGCTCTAAAAGCGTTTCTCCAATATGAGCCAGGTACTGAACTTTGAAGAAGAGTCCACTGTAATAACAGTAAAGTTTAATGATGCATAACTTTGAGAGACTGACGAATTTCCAGCCAAAGTATTGATTCTTACAGAATTTATGAAGCACATGCTGTATTCTGTGTCATTATGGTCCATTTTTGGCTGAAAGAATCATGTAAAATAGATTTTTAAATGAGTGGTAATAGCCAGACATAAAGAAGGTATTGATGTGTGTCATGGAGGGTGAAATAGCATGCCAGATTAAAGCATAGAACAAATCAAAAACAACAGTCCCCTCCACTGCTACAAATATAAATTTGCCTTTTCTTCACTCACCTCTTCTATTTACCACTTTGTACGTTTCCAATTTCCCTTCTTATAGACCTCTTCTGAAGAGCATTAAAAATGTGTAAAATGTTTGCATAGTTGCATATATTGCTTTGGGGGATACTAAAAGTTCAGAAACTCGTTGCTTCAATTTGGCAAAAGAATTTGCTCTTATATGTAAATAATGCCCTTTGTAAATAATGCTAAAAGTTTATCATCTAATCTTTATTACATGCATATAAATGGCATACTTAGTGGATCAATATTTAAATATTTTTATGCATTCAATAATTTTAAAGTAATACTGGCAATTTTTGTTTGTTTTTCAGAAGCATAAAAATTGATTCTTCCTTTATAACTTCCAGCTAAGCTCTTTTCTGTCCCCAAATGATCTCCTGGAAGACATCCTTACATCTAACTTGTTTTGAAAAAGTATAGAACTTATTCCTCTGCTGTCTGTTTTTGCACTGTTCATCTCAACGCCTGTTATGAATTAGTTTCTCAAGAAACAATTGAAATGTAAGTCTTTTTTTTCCCCCCAGTCGACATTTTATTTTGACACACTGGGGAAAAAAGTGGCTTGTAAAAATAGTAATTTAAACTTTGATTTTACGCTTTACTTTGGAATACATGTTTATTAAATGCGTATCTCACCCACAGAGTAATCAATACAGATTGTGTAGTACATGACGAGGAAACCATGTCTGAGATTATTAGAAAAATTAAATGCTTTTAGTTTTGCTTACTGGAGCAATACGTGAAAATTAACAGTTTAAACCCTTTCAGGCATCTGACCAGACTGAGCCTTAGTCAGAACTTATGATGTGACTAGGCTCATTTTTTTCTCCTCTCCTCCCCTCCCCTCTTATTTTCTCCCAGCAAAGCGCCATATACCCTATCTGGTTAGCATTCACCTAGTGAACATCAAATTACTTGAAATCCTACTTTTAAAGACTAACATTTAGAGAGAGATATCCACATTGAGACGAGAGACAGGAGAGAAAAGGAAATTGAGTGGCTATGGCTTTCTCTGAAAAGTAGTGCTGTGTTTGCGTCACATTCCAGAACACTTTTTAGAGCTAGGAAGAGAGGTTGCCCTGGTCCAACTGTGCTGGGGACCAGTGGATCCCAGGCCTCGATGTATTGCCCCCACATCCAGAAATCCCATGGGAATAAGTTAAATCCTTTTTCAAACAGCTGCTTTTCAACAATTCAGGAATTTATCAGCCTAATAAAAAAAAAAAGTAACTTGGACGGGAAGAAAGAGGCCGAGACTCTCAAAAGACTCTTCTCGAGCCTAGTGGAGGCTGAAGAAGTCTTCAAGGTCTTAGTCAACATTGAACAGAGGAGTTTGAACTAGCACCCTCATCTACACCACGAACAAGCTGCTGAAAGACGGGAGAGAGGGCGATCTTTACATAAACATGTTTCCCAGGCCAAACGCAGGCAAATTCAAATAAAATAGGCCAAGTCCTGGGTGGAAGATTAGAACAAAAGCTCAGGGAACGGGAAAATGAGTCCCTACCTCGAGTACAAGATCCCATGAGCAGTGCCCATTTACACACTACAGTGAACTTCAATTCATGGTGAACATTTCCATAGATTTTTCAACTGGATTTTTTTTTGTAAGAATAACTTTTAGTTTGATTGGTGTGTTAGAAAAACTAAAATTCTAGAAAGGTATGAATTTCAGAAGTTTTTAAAAAAATGCAGCCACACTCAAAGATATTTGAAATGCAGATGCTTTTTATTCAGATTTGGACCTTAATTTCCTGATTTTTTTCAAATCAGACCCAGCATTCATTAAAAACTATAGGCAGACTGTACACATACAATGTGTACATAAATGTACGTAATTGTAGCATTTGGTTGTGACAAATTAGTTATAGTAAAATGGAAGATTTAATAGATGAAATGAGGAAATATGTCAACGTAGTACATATTAGATTTTGCAAATGAGCTATTCCTAAGGCAACAGGAATTGCTTTGCTTTTACATTTTCACGACCGTTGGTTCATTTGACAACTAACATTCAGAATCCATCTTTGATCTTGGAGGACTCGTACAAATCAAGGTATAATAAATCCTTACACTTGGGGACTTAAAGTGACACTCAGACAAAAGATGTCTTCTGACAGAGTCCTTGGCCTGTTGGATACGCAGACCCATGGCAAGATCTGGTATCAGGGCTAGCTTTAGGCAGACTTGGGAAGTGGGCACACTTGTCTTAAGGGCTTTCCGCATTGCTCTGTGCCACATTTCCCACCAAGCATCAGGGACCTTCAAATTCTAGTTGCCATATCTTGAGGATTTGTTATGTGCCGTACATTTACATGTATTCTTTCTGATCCTAACGTCAACTTTCAGGATCAGTATTTTAACCCCATTTCACAGATATGAAAATAAGACTCATTGATTTTAAGTACTTCCAAGGGACAGAGCTAGGCTTCAACCCCAGGTCTGACTTCAAAGCCCTCTTCAAGCTCATGACATCATCACATCTCCTCCTGAGACCCGAGGCTCCCCAGTGGAGTTCACACCCAAACTTGTTCTTCCTGTTTTGACTCCAGGTTCCCTTTGGCTTGGGAGCTTGGGAATATGGGCAGCAATGAACTGTTTTTTTTGTGGAGGGTTTGTCGGGTAGGGAGAAGGAAGGCATACATGGTTCTACTTCTACTAACTTTTATTACTAGAATTCTGTTTACTTTCCGGCAGAGACCTTTTGGAAATGATACCTTCACCCAGAGGAGTCGTAACAGGATAAATTTCAAGCAGTGTGGCATATTGTTGATCAGGCAGACGACATGACTGCCAATTTAGCGTACTGTTAAGATTAGCCATTTGTGTTGGCTCAATGATGTTGTGAAAACTGCTGTTAGCTTCTTGGAACCACAAAGCATGTGATGAGAAATTTTCCTTATTTTGCTTTATGACTATCTGCCATTTGATTTTCACTTTAAAACATAAGCTGATGTCTCTTGGGCTTGTAACAGAATTTGCCCATTGTGAATAAGTCCCCCCAAACACACTTGGTTGGGAGAGCAGCCCAATGATCTGTTAAAAATCATTAGAACTCAACATTTCCATTAAAGACCCTCCCTGAAATTTACTTGTGACTTTAGTCAAGGCACTTAACCTCTCTAAACCTTCAAATATAAAATGGTCATCATGAGGATCAAATGAGATCATATCTATGCAAAAGGGCTTTACCAATTGTTAAGTATTATACAAATGTAAGGGCATTTCTGGACATCATTCTTAATCTGATTCGTGCCTTCCTGAAAAGCAATCTTGCATTATAAGGCACTGACTTGAGTCTCCCATCTGTGATATCCTTTTGACCCTACCACATAAAGGAAGAACTAAGACTCCTAGAATTCTCTCAGTAATTTACCTCTGTTCTGCCAATAATCAATGTGTCATGAGCTCTGAAACTTTTCTCCTTGGATTTCCTAATCCTGATTAACTGGCCAATCCTGAAGTTATTAGGTAGCAAGGGATCATTTATCAATTCCTTAGAAAGGAGCTTCTCTTTTTGGAAATCGTTTCCTCTCCTATCAGTTAGCAGTTTATCTTCTATAATCACCGACTGCTATCTAGACTGTCTACTTGAGCTAGAAGGCAGGGAGTAACAGAACCATATGAGGAATGATAAATGAAGATTTCTCTCTACTCTTTTCTTTCCATTTGCCTCCTTACATTTTGGGTAACAGGTACCTCTCATGCCCATTCATCTGATTCTTTCTCTAAAAGTACCTTAGTGCCCCCTGCAGGTTATGTGAATTTCTCCTCCCACAATCTTGTTTACACTTCTTTTTTTTAACCCTCTCCTGAAACCACTTGTGCTAGGTTCTTCTCAAAGGCACTAGAATCCAGGATTGTTATTTATAGTATTCTCTGAAGTGTTCAAGAAAATGACTCTAAAATGATGATTTCGATCTCATGTGCAATTTGAGGGTAATAATTGATTCCAAATATTTGGCATAACATTAGTAGCTATGAGACCATTGACAGGTGGTAAGCTACAGGAGATAGTTACATGTGAGAAATCTGAAGTCTAAAAAGGCCAAGTAACTCTGTAAGGCTTCCCAAACTAACTCACGGTGGTTGCAGGACTAGAATTCAGGTCTTCCAGCATTTACTCAACTACCTTTTCCTTTACTGTGTTTTGAATAGTTTCTTTTCTTTATTTTTATAAGTGTCTGTTTTGTCCTTCATTTCTCTATCTGGAAAACCTAACCCTAAGAGCTACTCATGTTATCCATTGAGTTTCAGTAGGTGACTGATGGATTAGGGCTCCCAGCATGCCAAAAGGATCTGCTTGGGAATACTATTCCAATTTGTAACCACATCCCAGTGCGATTGCAAATGGCCCAGAGGTCAAAGGTACAATTTAATGAGAACTAGAAAGTGCAATAAACATGAGAGAGGGCTCATTTCTTGATTTACTTGAAAGTTGTCTAAAGCAAAGTACTCCAACACACAACATTGTAATGATCCTTGGGCTAAAAAGAAGGAAATCTGTTGGCTTTTTCTATTTCTTATGATCTTGAAATTCTTGAACATTTTCTGAACCTTCTGTTTCCTGAAATGTCACTCATTCATCCCAAAATTATTAATTGGCATTATCAATCCTGAGTTTATCTTGCTTATTCTAAGGGAAGAATGTCCACTGGCTCAAATCCTTTATTATCCAAGAATTTGGAGCTCAGGAAAGCCTTTCTCTTCTGAAACTACTTAGAGATTTGGAATACAATTTTGAAGAAACCAATGCTGTATTTTAATCTAAATCCTTGGGAAAAAATAAAAACCCTGAGATATAATTAAGTCCTGCAGATCAAAATTAAGGGTGAAAATATCTGGATATAAGTTCTGAGAAGCCAACTTAAAGATGACGACTCTGTGAAAATGCTAAGTGTTTAAACCACAGATCTATGTTTGTTCAGCTTCTGGATTTCTCGTTGCTAAGTAGTTTTAAAGCTACTTAACAATATTTAATTGACATTTTACTCACTATTTTACTTGCTTCAACTCTTTCATACTCAAGCTCTCCCAATTACAAATTGCACACAAAAAATTACCTTAGCCTGATTTCCAAAAGGCTACATAGTTGGATGTAATTTCTATTAGAATTCGGTAATATTGATATTGCAGGTGCTGGCGGAGCGTTTTTCAACTGTCAATTATCACCTTTTAGTAGGTTGTAAAATCAATTTAGTTGGTTGTGACCAGCATTAAAAAGAAAAAAATAATAGTAGAAAGGAATAGAATTGCATGGAATATAAGAAAATGAGTGGAACTTAAGTATTGTTACATGAAACTCTTGCTTTAGTTGTGTGTGTATTTGGATTGTGACATAAATTGTATTTCTTATGCGAGTTGTAGTCAAACTGAGAAAGACTATTCTAGACTGCAGTGGATAAGGGCAAGAACTCCTTATGAACTGTGTGAATCATCTGAAGCCTTGGTTTTCTTCTCTATGTGTAACAAGAGTTTCATAATAGTGTTGTTCTAAGAGTTAAGTAAAAAATAAAATAATTATTGGTGCACAGTATCTGACAGTAAGAACCTAATATTGTTATTATTCTAGTGGGAGTTATAATGAGAATTATTTGAAATCATATTTGAATTATTGAAATAATAAATCAAAGTACTTACACCTTTCCCTGAAATCAAGTTCCCTTGCAAACTTCTACCTCCTGAGCATATAGCCCCAGGGAAGAAGCTGGGTATTCCCAAGATTAGAACAAAGAGGCCACTGATCATTTTTGGATCTTATAAGCTGACTCTTTTGAGATAATAGTCGTGAAATTTGAGTTGTAAGAAAGAAAAGGATTTTCTAAATTCCTTTATTTCTTCTTTACTATATTGAGAAGCTGGCCAGACAAACAATACTAGAGAGTCTTAAATGAGAAGAGGGCAGGATAGGTTAGGAAGAAGGTGGGAAATGCCTGGCTTCTCGGTTCCCATTGGATTCCGGGTAGAAGAAGGCAGAGAGGTTTCTCGTCTCTTCACAAATCTCTGGAGGTGGGGGTTCAGTGAGAGAGGAGAAGTGTAGAGATGTTCTAGAGAGTTTGAGAAGAGTGCCGAGGAGAGAGTGGCTTCTGCCCTCCAAGAGGATATAGGAAGCTATTGCCTTAAGGCTTCTGCTTAAACATGGGGGCTGTTATATCAAATTAAATCCAGTGGCTTAAATGGTTTTGTACAGAAAGGTCTGAGTTTAAGCCTTCAGAGTCTCCCTCAGCTCCTGTATGGTCTGGTAGCTATCCAGAAGTGCCTGAGCATCCTGTGGAATGAACCAGAATGATATGGCTGAAAGTAGTCGAAGGACCTGCCTGGCAACTTTGCCAAAGGGAGCTGCTTAAGGGGGATGAAGCCACCTGCTGTAGACCAAGGTCCAACTGGGAGTCACAGTTGTGTGTCAGGGAATACATATTGTTAGTGAAAGTGGAGATGGGGGCCCAATCAGTAAAGGGAAATGGTGCCCCAGAGCAATGTT
This sequence comes from Ceratotherium simum simum, assembly GCF_057802395.1. Classification (NCBI taxonomy): domain Eukaryota; kingdom Metazoa; phylum Chordata; class Mammalia; order Perissodactyla; family Rhinocerotidae; genus Ceratotherium; species Ceratotherium simum. The sequence continues at coordinate 81,695,002 of NC_141901.1, forward strand.
AGAGTTGAGTGAATAAAACATAAATGATAATTGCTAAAGGCACTTTCTTGGCGGTGGAGGCATCAGAATGCCCAGGGTATGGACAAGGCGCTCCTGAGATGTTACCAGTTCTGGGAGTAGGCCAAACCAGAAGAGCTTAGAGGACACCTCATGCACTCCAGAACTCCCCCTCCACCCCCAACATGGCACATAACACATTCATCCCACACATATCCAGATGTAGAGGACAGAACTCTGACAGGTATTCCCTGACTCATCTAAAGCAGAAACTGGGTTACATAAAGAGATGAATTGAATTACCAAATAAGACTGAATCAACAATTTAACTAAAATAAAACTTTTCTTAACTACTTGGTGGGTGTGAGTTTATGAAGAAAGTCTGATCAGTTAAACAGAAATAAAGAAACCCCATTTCTTTGCACATCCGAGCATAGTGTAAATATATTTATGATGCTTCTAATTTATCATTATTATTGTGTCATCATATCTATGGGAATTAAATTTTTCTAAGTCTTTATTTGTGCCAGTCTTTGTATCATGGAGTATTTTGAATAATAACTCCTTTGATACAAATTAATAACTATCTAATTTAGATGCCTCTATCCAAAACCCCAACTGTATAACCAACCCCAAATAAGTATTAAGCAAAGCAAAAAGGGAGAAGCCAGCCTCTGGGTTTCCAAATAACATGCTGTCAAGCCTCCCTGTAACCCACAGTGCTGGGCACGAAAATATGGTAAAATTTTGAAGCTTACAGAGGACTTTTCTGCTTTGATAGTCAGTTGAAATTCAACTGTAATTTTTGTACCTTAACCTTAGAGTTTTCCCCCTTCCTCACAATTGTAGGGGAAGGTGGTGGTGGTGGTAAAAGAGATATAAATTGTTAAAACGAAACAGGAAAAGATAGAGTAAAAGGACCTCCTATTTTCAGGGTGCTGATCTTTCCAGAGCTAGTACTCCCCCCCCCCCCCAAACACTGTCGGGAGAAAGAGCTGATGCAGGCATGTTGACAGCAGGCAGAGCAGAGGGCTCGCTGATAGCCAAGGCCGACAGACCATCATGTGGTGACGGTCAGGGCCAGGCCGGTGTGTGTCCTTGCGGCTCTTGCTTTCCAGGCCACAGGAGGCAAGACGCATCGTGGAAAGCACTGGAGTTTATTGATAATATGGGGGTTAAGACTCTCACTCTAGTTGATAAAACGGGCTCTAGCCCAGAATCACCATTTTCTAGCTGTGCGAACTTAGACAAATATCTTAATCTTCCTAACTTTAGTCTCCTGTTCTGTAAAATGGGATGAGAATTGAAGCTTCTCATAAGGCTGTTGGGATTTAAATGAGATAATTCCTGTAAAGCATGCATCTCCCCTTCTGCACTTAGAATGGGCTCATTAGAAGTCAGCCAGTCTTATTCTTTTATCCTCTTAGGCAGCTTTAGGCTTGAACTTCCCCATCTACATGAAATTCAGGAAAACATTTATGTTTTTTGAAGTTCCCTCACTTATAATGTGGAGCTAACTCACAATATATGAGAGCATTTAGAGATTATGATAAGAAATATACGTCAAGCTTGTCTCTTTCTCCCCTTCCTCCCTTTGACCCCTTTCTTCTGGTCAGTGTGTGCAAAAAGGCCAGAAAGACTTCAGAGGAGATGGAATGGCCATGTCTTCAAGCCAGTGTCTTTGTTGCATATCCAGACTGTCTTGGAGAACTAGCAGGTCTGAGATGTGAGTAGGTGGCCAAAGAGAAAGCAGAAGAGAAACTGATGGAAAGAAGGGAAATCAAGAGTTAGTGCAGAATTAGAAATGAGAATCATGCTGACCTCCAGGCCATTTGATACAACATGGTCAGAGGTATCTTTCTAAAAATTCTGATCTTGCTTAAACCAATGCGGTGGCTCACTATTGCTTCCCACAGAAAGTCTAATTGCATCGAAGGCCATCTATGATATGGTTCTGGCCTCCTCTCCAGGATTATTGCCAGCTATCCCCCTCCATGTGCCCTTCCTAGTGGGGAAGGAGGAAGGGAAATTAATGAGGAAGTTATTATTGAAATAGAGTTGGCAGGGCTTGGCAACTTGGCAAAAAATTAATTTCAGAGGAGGAAGGGGAGTGATGAAATTAGAGAAAGAAAAGTCACGAATGACATTAAGCTCTTTCTTTCTTACTAGATATTAAATTAAAATCTGGCAGCAGTGAGTTCGGAAAAATACAGCATCCCCTGATTTGTGTTTCCTAAATTCTAAGACATAACTGATTGTATCATACATGATAAATTCTACAACAGGAAAAAGGGAAACATATTATTTATATGACACACCTTGATTTTAAAAACATATGGAAAACATTCTTTTTTTTTTCTTGCTTCAGCAAATATTTATTGAGAACCTAATATATGCTAGGCCCTGTTCTAGGAACTGGGGATGCATCAAAGTAAGATAAAAGTAAAGATTCCTGCCTTCCTGAAGCTTGCTTTCTAATGGAAGGAGTCAGAAAATAAACATTATAAATTACTTAATTATGTAGATGATAAATGCAATGGATAAAAGGTAGAGCATGATAAGGGGAATCTGGATTACCAAATGGTAAAGGTAGAGGTTGACATTTTAAACAGGTTAATGAGAGTAGGTCCCACTGAGAAGATGCCATTTGAGCAAATGACTTGAAGAAAGTGAGAGAGTGAGCCCCGTCGCTCTCAAGAGGAGGCCCTTCCAAGCAGACAGAATAACCAGTGTAAATATATACCATTTATAGAAATATATATCCCAGGGTTCTACAGTCACATGAACTGGGGAAATACAGCTTTACATACCATATCCCCTTTCTTGGAGATCGGAATAAGCATTAGCAAATTATTAAGGCATTGTGAAAACAAAATAAAACGTTTTTAACTTTATTCAACCCAGCACATCTCAAACTTGTTAGATAACATAAACTGTTGTTGATGGACATCTGTCAAGATCTCCAAGGACGTCAGTTTTCTTTGTTGAGTTAGGGGAATGTGATTTCTATAGCTGGTATTATTTGCTGAGAAATATCTACTGTAAAATCTGAGTAATCCATTGCTGAATTATGAATATCCTTTATATGTCTTTTGAGCTTTGGAATATTACTGTGTGGTTATTAACTAGGCATTCAATAGCAATAATGCCATTCCATTTATTGAATTGATAATCAAAATAATAAGCCACTACATTCTTGGGTTTTATGCCTCTTACTGGAGTGGAAATATTATACGAGTGTTATTGACCCTACTATTCTGAAAATGTCTTGCAAATTAAGGCCTAAATGTTTAAATTATATCCTTGCCCCTGCACAGGTTTGAAAAGTTGGTTCTAGATGAGAATACCCTTTTACTCACCGCTGAAGCAGTGCATGCTGGCTATAACCATGCCTCGCCTAACAGCAAAAGAATGTTCAGAAGCATGCCCAGCTAATTGAAACTACAGGGGGTATTTAAGTAGGCAAAGTGTTATTACTCAGTTTAAGATGTGGCCAGGATATCAGAATTACCATTCCCTGCACCTGCAAAAGGCAATCTGGAAATGATAATGGCTGCAAGTGTTGGGTCTCCAGCTTCTTTTTATTTTTCTTATTCCAGCTGTTCTTGGCAGACTCAGAGGACCATCCACATTCACATCCACAAGAACTGGGCTTACTGCTATGAATGCAAAAGTCTGGTAGTTTCCAAACCCTCGGTGTAGAGTGAAAACCCTATGCCATTGACATGAGACTATCACAAGAACTTCTCCCATGTCACTAATTTTTGAAAATTTGCCTCAAAGACTAATTTAAGTAGCAAAAGTATAGTCCCTTTCATCTAGAACCTTTAAGTCTGAGGCAAGTTACTCTCAGTTTATTCCAAGATATTCCTTTGAAAAGATCTTCCTAATGCAGTGCACTGATTATTTTAAATGAGATTATTGACTGCATTTGATCTTCTTTTCTTATTTGAAATTAAATCAGTTTCTTATAATTTCTAGAAAGTAAACAGCCTCTGTTGGCCATCTGTGAGTTTGTCTCTTATTTAGCCAGAAGCGTTTGCAAAAGTGGATCTGTGAAGAGGCCAGGGTTCAGGATCTCTGTAGGCATGTGTGGATGAGAGCTTGGAATATGCTGGTAAAGTCTAAATTGAGTGTTCTTTTAATCTTCCCGCCACCTGCTGCAATCTGGCGTCTGTGCTACATTCACGACCTGGCCTAAACAAGGAAAAACAGGATACGTGGAAAAGAAGAGATACGTATGTGGACATTGCTCACATTCTGGTTACTGGCCCAGGAAGATCAGGTTATACATGTAACAAGCAACAGCAATGGTATAACACCAAAATATCATCTTCAGATTTCTACATATTTCCCCTGTAAACCCAAAGAGATGAGTTTTATAAAGTGTGTGTATGTGGGGTTCTGTGAGATTACTGACACAGTGTTCTAGATGTTAGTTTTTCCCCCTAATAAATGATACATCCTGCTTCTTTATATTCCCATGCTGGACGGGGGTAAGACCTCAAAATGTGATTGTTTGTTGGCTGATTGTATATAGGTAGAATTAAACTAGGTAGAATTAAACATTTTTTTAAATTAATTAATTTATTATTTTTTCCCCCCAAAGTCCCAGTAGATAGTTGTATGTCATAGCTGCGCATCCCTCTAGTTGCTGTATGTGGGACGTGGCCTCAGCATGGCCGGAGAAGCGGTGCGTTGGTGCGCGCCCGGGATCTGAACACGGGCCGCCAGCAGCGGAGCATGTGCACTCAACTGCTAAGCCACGGGGCCGGCCCCAGAATTAAACCTTTTGAATTGTGCTTTGTAAAGGTATTTTTTTCTCTCTTATTGCCACTCCTCTGTCTTAACTGCTACCAGTTTTCCCTGGATTACTGGTTTCTCCATTTTTTATTTCCTTCCACTAAAAGCAAAAGTGATGTTAAACTGAAAATTGGTTCACATAATTCCCCTGTTTGAGCCACTTCAATGTCTTAACCCTTCCCTGACATAAACTGGAATACGTCCACAGAAAATTTCTTACCAGACCTGTCAGTGCCTGTGTGATCGGCCCCTGTTGATTTCTCCTCTCTCTTCTTGGGTCATGGTCCCTCTCCCTCACCCCTCACTGTTCTCCAGCCTCCTAGTCTCGTTCCTTCCACACTTCCCCTCCCCCATCTCATAACCTTTGCACAGGCTGTTCCCTCTGCCTGGAAGACTATCCCCATGATCTGCAGAGCCAGCTCATTCTCTTCTAAAAGTCTCTGTTCGGTCTTTAGTCATTGACCTGTCTAGAGCTAGTCAGCTCGGTTAGTCTCTTGCTTAGACATTGATACATTTCTTTCATAGCACTTGCTATAAACTGAAATTATTTTCTGTTTATCTGTGTAAGGGAAGAAGTTGTGCCAATCTTGCTCACCATTATATCTCCAGTGTCTATTCAGTGTCTGGTGTGTGATAAGTGTTCAATACATGTTTGTTTAAAATAATTATGACAAAGACACAAAGTAAAATTTTTTCATTATATTCTGTGTTCCTAATGTACTTCGTAAAACTGGATTACTTCTGAAAATAAAAATCAATCACCTACAATGAACAGACTGGAAAATTTTTAGGAAAAAAAAGGTTTAAGATTCAGCCTAGTCATAAGATGTCCTAGGCATTATGGTATACTCTGGATTTTGGAAATCTGAAATAACCTGTACAACTCCCCTTTTCTCATTTTGCAGATGAGGAATCAAAGAAGAATCAAAGAAGTTAAATGACCTGCCCGGGATCTCAAAGCCAGTTAGCAGCACAGCCAGAATTAGAAATTCTAATTTAGGGTTCATTTCACTATGCCACCTGTCTAGTAGAACAATATCTACTAGATGCTTAGAGTTACCAACAATCTGTAGTTTTAGAATCTCAAAAATAAAAATACTAAGTCCTGGAGAGAGAGGTGCAAGCAGAAGTTGTTTGTGTAGCTTTTGGGGTTTGCCTTTAAAGGGAAGGATTATGCTTTTTCTTTTATCTTTTCCTTTTTCACTGTTGGAATACAGATGTAATGGCGAGAGCTAGAGCAGCCATGCTGGAGTCACGAAATGAAAACCATGTTATGTTGAGAATGGCAGAGCAAAAGCAGAGACGCAAGGGTCCTCAAATGATCAATCTGCTCTATCAGTCCTGGAATGCCTGGGGGAAACTTTTACATGAGAAGGAAATAAACATCTCATTCAGTATAGGGTTCCTTTATATAGCAACATAAACTCATAACAAATACATTATTTGGTATGTATAAGTGGCGTGCTGTCCTAAACAAAACCTTGCATGTGCATCATTGGGTTATGAGTGGCAATGATGTAGATATTAATGGTGAGAAACCTGATGACTCTTCATTAGACTGTTGCAGAATATTTGGTAAAATTGTTATCTGTGATATGTTGGAAGCTAGACCCGGTGCCAACATACATTGTAGCTCCAGAGCTGTCTGTCTGAGCTTTACTGTTCCTGGGGGACATTTCAGAAATATTCGGAGCTGTTTTTGGTGTTTACAATAATTAGAGGAGGGAATTTTGTGGTGGGGGCCAGGGATGGTAAATATCCTGCAAGGTATAGGAAAGTCCCACACAACAAGAACTGATCTACATCCCTCATGACTTTCAAACACTGTACTAGACATTTCTGAAGGTGAAAAAACCTGTTTATAATTATCCAAGCCTAGAGCCCAGTTCTATTCTTCATCCAACGCAAAGTTTTTTATTTTTATTTTGCACTGTTTTAACACACTTATTTATTTATTTTTTTTGCTTGAGGAAGATTTGCCCTGAGCTAACATCTGTGCAAGTCTTTCTCTATTTTGTGTGTGGGTCACCACCTCAGCATGGCTGATGAGTGGTGTAGGTCCACGCCCAGAAACTGAACCCACGAACCTGGGCTGCCAAAGCAGAGTGCACCGAACTCAACCACTAAGCCATGGGGCCAGCCCTCAATACACTTATTTTTTTAGAAATGCGAAGACTATACAAATTGAGGGAGGCCTTCATGCCTTCATGTTATCTTATTCCAAACCTTACTGAGTTGTATACCGTTTCAGAAAATCACCCATAATCATGCTGCCTCAGCATAACACAATGTCCCGGTATGAGGTTGCATTCGTGGCTATTATATTCACAGAGATTCCGTGTATAGGTGCAAGCATCTCACTGCTTCATTATATCTTCTAGTGTGGTTGTGCCTGAACGTCTACAGTAAATCATCTCAGAACTTATATGTGAAAATTTCGGTTTATGCTTTCAAAAGAAAGAAGTAAGCGTTCCTCTGCCCCTTTCTCTTTTCCTGCTGGCTGGAGGTAAACATGATGGGTGGAGCTGGAGCAGCCATATTGGGTCAGGGGAGGGAAGCCATAGTTGAGGATGGCGGAGCAATTAGACAGAGGGAGCCTGTGTCCCTGACACTGTACAGATGCCATACACCGACAGTCCTGCCCGTCTAAACTGTTGTGTGAGAGAGAATAAACTTTTATCTTGGTTGAGCCTCTGTGTTTTGGAGTTTCTTTGTTATTATAGCGTAACTAGATTCATATCTAATACAGATATAAAGAGCAAAATATAAAAAATATCTAGCACAAGCCACTGAATTTCTTGCTAAATATCCAATCCTAAAAACATTTTCAATGCTAAATGAAAAAACAGCCTGAATATAAAACAAACAATTTGAAAAGGACATTTTATTTATTTATTTATTTTAATCTTTCACTGTAACCAAGAACACGGAACTGGCATAAAGAAAACTTGAAAATAGAAAAAAATATCAGGTTCACTCTTAATAAGGGTAAAATAATTTTAGTTTGAAATAGTGTTACTGTGAATTGTAATTCAAAATTGAAAAGCACAGATATATATGTTTCCAGCATAAGCATATACATATGTAAATACACAAATAAGTATACCAAGTTTCCAAATGTAAACAATGGACATATTCCACAAATTTAAAAACAGTAATTTGAAAACAGAATAAAAACAAGTCAAGGGATTTGAAATTTTTTATGTGTTTAACAAGTATTTTTCAAAAATAAAGGAGTTCTTTGTACTTAAAGTGTATAGTGATCTTTTTTTGGATAGTTATTCTTGATTCATACAGTATTGGCCTACTGGGAAGTTTATATTTTCACATAATGTCAGTTGCACAATTATCTTGTGATTTAAGGACCGAATATATTGATGTAGTGCCCAGCTCAGTGCCTTGTAGAGAGTAGGCTCTCAGTAAGCATTTGGCTACACGAATGTTGATTGATTCTATTCCTGAATAGTGTATAATTGTATTGGCTCCCATTTTATCACTATATTGTGTTTATAGATCAGACCAAATAAAATATCCCAACAAAAGAGCTCAAATAATTCGATCTATAAGTCTGATCATGTTTGTTAAAAAAACAAAACAAGAACCAAAGGAAACAAAGAGAAAAAGGAAAAAACCAGGATCATGGTAATGAAGTGAGTTTCTAAGAGTCAGAGCAGATTTCGAAGGTGGAGATGAGAACAGAAGTCTTGGCTGCTGATTCCCCAGTTCACTGCTTTGTTTTAGCTGACCACACTTCCTCCCTCCTTAGAGAAAATCGATGCTCAATGAAATTATCTGTACTCATCTCTAGTAAATAAATAGCAGAAATCTTTTTGTTTCAAGACATCAATGTGAGACAATTGTTCACATGAAGAATTGGGTTTGTTTTTCTCAACGGCTCTTCAATTTTCCATTTTACCAATTTAAGAAAAAGTAAAACATTTTCATAAAGGGAGCAAACAGCAACTAGGGAGATGAAATGCAAAACTAAAAAATTATTTAGAGGAAATTTCACTCAAATGCATATTTGACACATTATTCAGAAACAACAAATGTTTGCATGTTTATTCAAACTTGTAATTTGGAAGGAATTAAGAATGTAAGGGAGATGAACAATAAAGATAGCAATTTTTAGGTGAATGACTATATTTAGCAGCTAAACGTATCACCCTTATATTGCACATCTGAGACCCATGTGCTTACAACTGTGTGCATATCAAATCTGTGTAAATATGACTTTATTTATAATGTTTGTCTGTGCACTTAAGAAATTTCACAAATTATGTCTGCAAGTACACTTAGAATGCCCACGATGATGTTTTTACATGTGTAGAATGTTAGGCTTTTTCTGGGTGTTTCATACCCTGCCTCTCTCATTTGTATTTAGATTTCAAACCTACTTTGCAGGAACCATATCTAATTCAGTGTTCTTTGCACCATCGGGCATACTACTTGTTCTAAATAACTGTTTATCATCCTCGAATGCCTTAAAGTAAACACAACACAATTTCATCTGCCAAAATCCTGCTATGCATTTATATGTTGCTTTTAAAAACACACAACCCCAAGTAAATCACTTAAACATGGTCTGCTGTACCATTTTGGTCTGCTGTCTATTTCTTCCCCCTTATTATTTTTCCAGTGTTACTTTTATTTCCACATGCCCTCCATCTTTATTTCTAGATCAAACTATTTTTACTACAAATTCTGTTCTTTGAAAAGATAAGAAATTTTCGGTCTCTGATAAAACTTTACCATTCAGAGAAGAGGCTGAAAGAAAGAAAAAGAAAAGAACTCATACACATTCTTATAGACACACAGACACACACACAATAAAGAAGGGTCATACCATTGCAGAGCAACATTCCAAAGATAGAGGCATTTAACTATGGAATGGTTAACAACAGAACTTCAATTTGAAAAAGATTGGAAAACCAAAGAGATATTTAAAATATTTTTAAATCGCTCTCACATCTTCCTTTGTTGCTTCTTTTCAGTTCTTTCAAAGAAACTTGACAGCTCTGGGAAAACAAAACCCTTCAACAATTCTTGAAGCTTAGAGTCTCAAGTCTTCAGAAAAGAACTCTACGTTGTACACACTTAGAGCAGACTTGGACTCAGTGCTAAACAACAGCTCACTAGCAAGTATTTCAATTCAGTAAGATTCACCCAGAGATGCCAAAAAGCTTAGAACCAGCAAGCCCTGATTGTGGGTTAGAAAACAGGGGCGAAAAGGAAAGAGAAAAGCTTCTTAAAGGTATGCTTTTGTCATCGAAATAAAAAATCCACAATTTTCACCCAGTATCTGAATTAATAAAGAATCTTTAAAAATAACTTGCATTTGATTCTGTAACCTTGGGAAAAAACTTTAAAGAACAGTGGCATTTTACTGCTCTTACCAGACATCAAATATTCTCAGGCGTAAACCGTGTAAAGTATCGCTAAGCTGGGACACGATTCTTAGAGTATTAGCTTTATAGAAGTGGGGTCAGTGGAGTGTAGCCAGAAACTCACCAGTTCAAGAATCAGAAGACCTTGCTAGGCATCTGCCTCAAACACTAATTAAGTCTAACTTGGATAAGCTACTTAATCTCGAGGTCTCAATTCCATTATCTGAAAAATGGGACTACTATTATTTGTCTTGTCTTGGCTCCAAGCTGTGGTGTAGATCCAATGAGATAACGTATGTGAAAGGGCTGTGGTTCTGGTAAAGCACGCTGCAGGGAAAGGTAGTATCTTCTATTGCAGCTGTCTTCAGCAGATAAGGTAAATGAAGCCCACTGCCGTCAGGTGACACCCACATTTTAGTGGACGGTAGGACCAGAATCAGAACTTGGGTTTATCATAGTCCGTAAAAGGAGATTTTCCTTAGATTTTCATGGTGAGTCTTTGCCTGAAAAGCTCATGATCTGAAAGTGACCCCACGTGTG